>NW_026576499.1:0-94984 GCF_028641065.1 Leucoraja erinaceus | reverse complement strand
TAAGTTGTTTAGTTTCTCCCGTGCAGATGGTGTGATAGGTGAGACACGGCGGTGGTCCCAGCACCGACCCCTGAGCCACCGCTCACACTTCCCACCCTCACCTCCAGCGGCTCTGTGTCCGTCAGCCGCTCTGTCCACAACCCATGCAGTTTTAACCCCAGCCCGGAGCCAGGAGCCAGGAGCGGGCCGGGTGAGTGGGGACGTCGGTGCCCCCTCCGGAGCTGCGGGGATAAATCTCGGCCAACGGCTCCGCTCCGATGCCCAACCCCCGGGTCACTGACCCTCACCTCCCCTGGACCCCAGCTGGACACAGAGCACCTGGGTGGGGAGAGACTCCAAGCCGTATGGAGTCATCGTATTATACATCAGGGAAGCAGGCCCTTCAGCCCAACTTGCCCAGGCTAAACCTATATGACCCTTATCCCTCTGAACATTGTAGGAAGGAACTAGAGATGCTGGTTTACACCAACGATAGACACAAAAAGCTGGAGTAACTCAGTGGGACAGGCAGCATCTCTGGAAAAAAGAAATAGGTGAAATTTCCGGTCGGGACCCTTCGGACACAAGTCTGAAGAAGAGTCCGACCTGAAACGTCACCCATGCGTTTTCTCCAGAGATGCAGCCTGTCCTGCTGAGTTACTCCAACACTCTGTGTCCATCTTCCCTCTCCTATCCAGAGGAATCCATGCCGATGTTTTGGTCACCATTTTATAGGAAGATGTTGTCAAGCTGGAAAAGGTGCTGAGATTTATGAGGATGTTGCCAGGACTCGAGGGTCTGAGCTATAGGTTGAGTAGGTGAGGAATTTATTTCTTAACAAGGTGTACAAAATTATGAGAGGAATAGATCGGGTAAACACACAGTTTTTTGCCCAGAAATAGAAAGATTAAACGAGAACTTACCGTTTGAAGTTTGATCTTTATTTTATGAGAAATTGAAGTGAGGGAATACGTGAAGAGCCCGCCAGCCCACATGCACATCAATCTTCAGAGCAACTGTATGAAACAACAGAGCAGTTGCAGAACTTAAACTATAGAAAGACTAACGAGACTAGAGTTACCGGATAATCTTTTATGAGAAGTATGGTTGGGATTGGAGGGCATGTAATCCCTCACTTCAACTTCTCATAAAATAAAGATCAAACTTCAAACGGTAAGTTCTCGTTTAATCTTTTATTTTATTTGGAAGTCACATGAATTACTACGTGAAGCCTTCAAAGCTCTGTGGTTTCATGCAGTAACCCAATCTGTGTGTGAAACACTTAAACAGATAAAACCATAAATGGTAGAAAACATGGGTTATTAATACCATGATGCTAACTTGCATATATAGCCATTGCTCTTAAACGGACCATAGTCCCAATTGACATTTAGTTAGACAATAACTCATGCAACACTGTTCAGAATTCTATCTGCAAATATCCAGACATATTCAACCAAATTTTATAACTTCTGAACACGCACTATGTAAGCCTCTTGCTGTACGATGAAAGGGAAATATCAATTCTATTGGCTGCTAATGAGCCATCAGCAATCTCTTGAGAGACTATTAAATAACAATGAAGAAACTATCTTTCATCTCATAGGTACTAGCAAGCTCAATGTACCTGTATACATAATAACACCGCCAATCTCTAATCTGGTGGGTATGCTGTCAACTGCAAATGTACGCAACCATGCCCGTTTTGCTTTATGAGATAATTCCCATAACAAGTTACCCTAATGTCAGTTATAACCCAGACACTGAGCCAGAGATTGAGTAAAGAATGTGTTCTTTGTGCTGAAATCAATTGCTAAAAGCATAATCAACTTAAAAGATACTGCTCCCGTTAGGAATACAGTAAATGAATATCTGCATAATAATTTACTGATATACATTGCACACTACGATGACTGTAGGCTTTTAGAGCGGTCATATAAAAAATACCTTGCATAACGTTAGTGAACAGTGGGTGAATAGCCAATCATTTCTTGTCCCACTTATGGAATTATAAAGAATGATAAACAGCACAAGCAGTGTCAATTGTGCCATCACATAATCGCTTCTCTAAGCCCAAACTGAAAGCAACACAAACCTCTGTTACATCCGTTTAAAATTAACTCACATATCTTGTTCACAAACTTCCCAATTGCGGAGAGCTAGCTGCCCAAGAAAAAGGTTGCAACAGCCATCATTCGTGACTTTGAGTAAATAGGAGCTTCTTCAGCCGCCTTACCATGGCCTGAATGAATAGGCAAAGTTGGCACAATTAAGTTTCATGTTGCCTCATGCTTAATATCGTAAAAGGCATCTACTGATAAACCCCTAAGTCTTATCAGCTGCAAATTTTGCATGTCATCTAAAACTTGATGACACAACACCCTTTGATCTGAGTAGAGCAGCATTAGCTTCCACCACTGGATTTGTTATCAAACACCAAATATATCTGTGCCTCTTGTGTATATGGCAAAGTATGCATCTTCAAGATCGATTCTCTGAATCAGCTAAATTGCTGAACGCCAATCATCCATCTCAAACTGGGTAAACAAACACATGATCAGATTAGTCAAATCCTAATCTGATTTGGCATGCTCCATGTTCCTACAATCTTGAGAAATATCAGAAATATACCCCTTTTGTGCTTGGGCAGACTATTCATCCTCTGTGAGATGTCACTGATTCCACTTGGAACCATCGTTCCTCTATTGACCATACGGACGGAAATGTTTTGGCTTCTCTTGCCGCGGACAATGCATTATCTAGTTATTCATTCAATTTGCTGATAACATATAATCAGAACCTTATGACTAGAGCTGAAACACCGTATCCAACTGATGTGGGAATACGAGTTCCCTGTCAACTCTTGACTATGAGAGTCACCACGAATCCTCAGCGTTCTTCCTCAGAGTGGAAGTTAGCATGAACCAGGAATTGCTTTGCAGTCCTCTGACTGAAACCACTTGTCTGAGTCGGCAGAGTGCGCAACACAATCTCTTCGACCAGCCACTCAATCATGAATACTGGTATTGAGAGTCTACAGATTATTATATATACATTTTTGATTCACAACATAAACCTGCAGGTCAGATAAAATACTATATGCCAGACCGGCTTCCTGCTAGTAGCTACCTATCCCAGAGAGGATGGCAATGATGTTTTCAACAAACTGGCATCTCCACTAACTGAGCAGAAATTTAATCATTTGTTGAGGGAGACTTCACTCTACTGAGCAGTCTGATAATCTCAATCACAGATGTTGAGGCAGTGCTTCCCTGGTCAATATGACCCATACGGCCAGCCAGTTCCAGGATGGTCTAACCAAGCTGTTCCTACTTGGAACTTACATAGGTTAGTATACAAGGCACCCTGCCAATGTCTCTGCATCAATCTGTCTACTCCAGAGACAGTGAAAAGATACTAGACAGCCTATACTGCCAGTAAACCCAAACCTGGGCCAACAGACTGCTCCATTTTGGAGTTTTACGGAGGTTAATAAAGAGACCTTACCTGCCAGCGTCTCTGAACCCGGGTCGACCCGCTTGTTGGAGCTTCACCGGTTCCATTTGCAGACCCTGTCTGACCACATCTTCAGCCCCATGCTTACCAACAGCTCATTTCCAGAGCTCAAAAGTAATATTGCTGTGCAAGGCACGCCTGCCAGCGTTCCTGAGCCGAATGGGACAGACTACTTCTTCGACCAACAGGCCTTGCTGGAGCTTTGTTGTGCAGGCCACACTACCAGTTTATCCCAGCCTGGTTAGACAGGCTGCTCCTTTGGCCAGCTGTTCCTATGGAGCCTCAGCAGGAACTCATTGGACAGGTCACTTCTGCCATTACTGCAAAAATGTGCCGATTTGGGGTTTAATTCTGGCAATGCCATCTTTATGGAAGCAGTTAATCTTGAAATGAGTATTGCACAACAGAGCCATCGCATCCTGCTGGGCTTCCAACAGCTGAACCCCATCCACTGACCTAGCAAAGTCCGTAATACCTGCTGACAATAGTCTCAGGATCCGCTGTAATTTCATCTCTCTGGACCTTGTTCCAAACGCAAAAAGACAACCGACAAACGCAAAAAGACAACCGACAAACGCAAATAGACAACCGACAAACGCCAAACGCAAATAGACAACCGACAAACGCAAATAGACAACCGACAAACGCAAAAAGACAACTGACAAACGCAAAAAGGCGACGCAAAAAGGCAAACGACAAACGCAAAAAGACAAACGACAAACGCAAAAAGGCGACGCAAAATGACAGACGCCAAACGCAAAAAGGCGACGCAAAAAGACAACCGGCAAACGCAAAAAGACAACCGACAGATGCAAAAAGACAACCGACAAATGCGAAAAGACGACGGAAAAAGGCAAACGACAAACGACAAACGCAAAAAGGCGACGCAAAATGACAAACGACAAACGCAAAAAGACGACGCAAAATGACAACTGACAAACGCAAAAAGACGCGTTTGTCGGTTGTCATTTTGCGTTTGTCGGTTGTCATTTTGCGTTTGTCGGTTGTCTTTTTGCGTTTGTCGTTTGTCGTTTGTCGTTTGTCTTTTCGTTTGTCGTTTGTCTTTTCGTTTGTCGTTTGTCATTTGTCTTTGCGTTTGTCGTTTGCCTTTTTGCGTTTGTCGGTTGTCTTTTTGCGTTTGTCGGTTGTCTTTTTGCGTTTGTCGGTTGTCTTTTTGCGTTTGTCGTTTGTCTTTTTGTCGTTTGTCGTTTATCTTTGCGTTTGTCGTTTGTCTTTTTGCGTTTGTCGGTTGTCTTTTTGCGTTTGTCGGTTGTCTTTTTGCGTTTGTCGGTTGTCTTTTTGCGTTTGTCGGTTGTCTTTTTGCGTTTGTCGGTTGTCTTTTTGCGTTTGTCGGTTGTCTTTTTGCGTTTGTCGGATGTCTTTTTGCGTTTGTCGGTTGTCATTTTGCGTTTGTCGGTTGTCATTTTGCGTTTGTCGGTTGTCATTTTGCGTTTGTCGGTTGTCATTTTGCGTTTGTCTGTTGTCATTTTGCGTTTGTCGGTTGTCATTTTGCGTCGTCTTTTTGCGTTTGTCGTTTGTCATTTTGCGTCGCCTTTTTGCGTTTGTCGTTTGTCGTTTGTCTTTTTGCGCGTCGTCTTTTTGCGTTTGTCGGTTGTCTTTTTGCGTTTGTCGGTTGTCTTTTTGCGTTTGTCGGTTGTCTTTTTGCGTTTGTCGGTTGTCTTTTTGCGTTTGTCGGTTGTCTTTTTGCGTTTGTCGGTTGTCTTTTTGCGTTTGTCGGTTGTCTTTTTGCGTTTGTCGGTTGTCTTTTTGCGTTTGTCGTTTGTCTTTTTGCGTCGTCTTTTTGCGTTTGTCCTTTGTCTTTTTGCGTTTGTCCTTTGTCTTTTTGCATTTGTCGTTTGTCTTTTTGCATTTGTCGGTTTGTCTTTTTGCGTTTGTCGGTTGTCTTTTTGCGTCGCCTTTTTGCGTTTGTCATCTGTCATTTTGCGTCGCCTTTTTGCGTTTGTCGTTTGTCTTTTTTGCGTTTGTCGTTTGTCGTTTGTCTTTTTGCATTTGTCGGTTGTCTATTACGCAAAAAGACACCGACAAACGCAAAAAGACAACCGACAAACGCAAAAAGGCAACCGACAAACGCAAAAAAGGCAACCGACAAACGCAAAAAGACACCCGACAAACGCAAAAAGACAACCGACAAAAGCAAAAAGACAACAGACAAAAGCAAAAAGACAACCGACAAACGCGCAAAAACGCAAAAAGACAACCGACAAACGCAAAAAGACAACCGACAAACGCAAAAAGACAACCGACAAACGCAAAAAGACACCCGACAAACGCCAAACGCAAATAGACAACCGACAAACGCAAATAGACAACCCGACAAACGCAAAAAAAGACGACGCAAAAAGACAACCGACAAACGCAAAAAGACAACCAACAAACGCAAAAAGACGACGCAAAAAGACAAACGACAAACGACAAACGACAAACGCAAAAAGACAAACGACAAACGCAAAAAGACAACCGACAAACGCAAAAAGACAACCGACAAACGCAAAAAGACAACCGACAAACGCAAAAAGACAACCGACAAACGCAAAAAGACAACCGACAAACGCAAAAAGACAACCGACAAACGCCAAACGCAAATAGACAACCGACAAACGCAAATAGACAACCGACAAACGCAAAAAGACAACTGACAAACGCAAAAAGGCGACGCAAAAAGGCAAACGACAAACGCAAAAAGACAAACGACAAACGCAAAAAGGCGACGCAAAATGACAGACGCCAAACGCAAAAAGGCGACGCAAAAAGACAACCGGCAAATGCAAAAAGACAACCGACAGATGCAAAAAGACAACCGACAAATGCGAAAAGACGACGGAAAAAGGCAAACGACAAACGACAAACGCAAAAAGGCGACGCAAAATGACAAACGACAAACGCAAAAAGACGACGCAAAATGACAACCGACAAACGCAAAAAGACGACGTATTTTTGCGTTTGTCGGTTGTCTTTTTGCGTTTGTCGGTTGTCTTTTTGCGTTTGTCGGTTGTCTTTTTGCGTTTGTCGGTTGTCTTTTTGCGTTTGTCGTTTGTCTATTTGCGTTTGTCGGTTGTCTTTTTGCGTTTGGCGTTTGTCGGTTGGCGTTTGTCGTTTGGCTTTGCGTTTGTCGTTTGTCTTTTTGCGTTTGTCGGTTGTCTTTTTGCGTTTGTTTGTCTTTTTTCTTTGCGTTTGTGTTTTTGTCTTTTGTTTTTGGTTTGTCTTTTTGGGTTTGTCGTTTGTGATTTTGCGTTTGTCGTTTGTTCTGTTTGCGTTTGTCGGTTGTCTTTTTGCGTTTGTCGGTTGTCTTTTTGCGTTTGTCGGTTGTCTTTTTGCGTTTGTCGGTTGTCTTTTTGCGTTTGTCGGTTGTCTTTTTGCGTTTGTCGGATGTCTTTTTGCGTAAGACAAATGCTTTTTTTTTTTTGCGTTTTTTGGTTGTTTTTTTGCATTTTTCTTTTGACTTTTTTTGTTTGACTTACGACTTTTTTTGTTTGTCGTTTGTCATTTTGCGTTTGTCTGTTGTCATTTTGCGTTTGTCAAACGCGTCTTTTTGCGTTTGTCGGTTGTCATTTTGCGTCGTCTTTTTGCGTTTGTCGTTTGTCATTTTGCGTCGCCTTTTTGCGTTTGTCGTTTGTCGTTTGTCTTTTTGCGTCGTCTTTTTGCGTTTGTCGGTTGTCTTTTTGCGTTTGTCGGTTGTCTTTTTGCGTTTGTCGGTTGTCTTTTTGCGTTTGTCGGTTGTCTTTTTGCGTTTGTCGGTTGTCTTTTTGCGTTTGTCGGTTGTCTTTTTGCGTTTGTCGGTTGTCTTTTTGCGTTTGTCGTTTGTTGGTTGTTTTTGTCTTTTTGCGTTTGTCGTTTGTCTTCTTGCGTTTGTCGGTTGTCTTCTTGCGTTTGTCGGTTGTCTTTTTGTATTTGTCGGTTGTCTTTTTGCATTTGTCGTTTGTCTTTTTGCATTTGTCGGTTGTCTTTTTGCGTTTGTCGGTTGTCTTTTTGCGTCGCCTTTTTGCGTTTGTCGTTTGTCATTTTGCGTCGTCTTTTTGCGTCGCCTTTTTGCGTTTGTCGTTTGTCTTTTTGCGTTTGTCGTTTGTCGTTTGTCTTTTTGCATTTGTCGGTTGTCTATTACGCAAAAAGACACCGACAAACGCAAAAAGACAACCGACAAACGCAAAAAGGCAACCGACAAACGCAAAAAGGCAACCGACAAACGCAAAAAGGCAACCGACAAACGCAAAAAGGCAACCGACAAACGCAAAAAGACAACCGACAAACGCAAAAAGACAACCGACAAACGCAAAAAGACAACCGACAAACGCAAAAAGACAACCGACAAACGCAAAAAGACAACCGACAAACGCAAAAAGACACCCGACAAACGCCAAACGCAAAAAGACAACCGACAAACGCAAAAAGACAACCAACAAACGCAAAAAGACGACGCAAAAAGACAACCGACAAACGCAAAAAGACAACCGACAAACGCAAAAAGGCAACCGACAAACGCAAAAAGGCAACCGACAAACGCAAAAAGGCAACCGACAAACGCAAAAAGGCAACCGACAAACGCAAAAAGGCAACCGACAAACGCAAAAAGGCAACCGACAAACGCAAAAAGGCAACCGACAAACGCAAAAAGGCAACCGACAAACGCAAAAAGGCAACCGACAAACGCAAAAAGGCAACCGACAAACGCAAAAAGGCAACCGACAAACGCAAAAAGGCAACCGACAAACGCAAAAAGACAACAAACGCAAAAAGACAAACGACAAACGCAAAAAGACAACCGACAAACGCAAAAAGACAACCGACAAACGCAAAAAGACAACCGACAAACGCAAAAAGACAACCGACAAACGCAAAAAGACAACCGACAAACGCAAATAGACAACCGACAAACGCAAATAGACAACCGACAAACGCAAATAGACAACCGACGAACGCAAATTGCAACCGACAAACGCAAAAAGACAACCGACAAACGCAAAAAGACAACGCAAAAAGTCAAACGACAAACGCAAAAAAAAAGACAAACGACAAACGCAAAAAGGCGACGCAAAATGACCAAAACGCAAAAAGACAACCGACAAACGCAAAAAGACAACCGGCAAACGCAAAAAGACAACCGACAAACGCAAAAAGACAACCGACAAACGCAAAAAGACGACGCAAAAAGGCAAACGACAAACGACAAATGCAAAAAGGCGACGCAAAATGACAACCGACAAACGCAAAAAGACAACCGACAAACGCAAAAAGACAACCGACAAACGCAAAAAAAAGACAAACGCAAAAAGACAACCGACAAACGCAAAAAGACAACCGACAAACGCAAAAAGAAAACCAACAAACGCAAAAAGACGACGCATAAAGAAAAAAGACAAACGCAAAATGGCGATGCAAAAAGACAACCGACAAACGCAAAAAGACAACCGACAAACGCAAAAAGTCAAACCGACAAACGCAAACCACAAAATGACGACGCAATTAAACAACCGACAACCGACAAACAAAAAAAGACAACCGACAAACGCAAAAAGACAACCGACAAACGCCAAACGCAAAAAGACAACCGACAAACGCAAAAAGACAACCGACAAACGCAAAAAGACAAACGACAAACGCAAAAAGGCAACGCAAAAAGGCAAACGACAAACGCAAAAAGACAAACGACAAACGCAAAAAGGCGACGCAAAATGACAGACGCCAAACGCAAAAAGGCGACGCAAAAAGACAACCGGCAAACGCAAAAAGACAACCGACAAACGCAAAAAGACAACCGACAAACGCAAAAAGACGACGCAAAAAGGCAAACGACAAACGCAAAAAGGCGACGCAAAATGACAAACGACAAACGCAAAAAGACGACGCAAAATGACAACCGTCGGTTCTCTTTTTGCGTTTGTCGGTTCTCTTTTTGCGTTTGTCGGTTGTCTTTTTTGCGTTTGTCGGTTGTCTTTTGGCGTTGGTCGTTTGGCTTTTTTCGTTTTTCGTTTTTCTTTTTTCGTTTGTCGTTTGTCTTTTGCGTTTGTCGTTTGTCATTTGTCTTTTTGACTTTGTCGTTTGTCTTTTTGCGTTTGTCGTTTGTCTTTTTGCGTTTGTCGGTTGTCTTTTTGCGTTTGTCGGTTGTCTTTTTGCGTTTGTCGTTTGTCTTTTTGCGTTTGTCGTTTCGTTTGTCGTTTGTCGTTTGTCGTTTGTCGTTTGTCGTTTGTCTTTGCGTTTGTCGTTTGTCTTTTTGCGTTTGTCGGTTGTTTTTTTGCGTTTGTCGGTTGTCTTTTTGCGTTTGTCGGTTGTCTTTTTGCATTTGTCGGTTGTCTTTTTGCGTTTGTCGGTTGTCTTTTTGCGTTTGTCGGATGTCTTTTTGCGTTTGTCGGATGTCTTTTTGCGTTTGTCGGTTGTCTTTTTGCGTTTGTCGGTTGTCATTTTGCGTTTGTCGTTTGTCTTTTTGCGTTTGTCGGTTGTCATTTTGCGTTTGTCGGTTGTCATTTTGCGTTTGTCGGTTGTCATTTTGCGTTTGTCGGTTGTCATTTTGCGTCGTCTTTTTACGTTTGTCGTTTGTCATTTTGCGTCGCCTTTTTGCGTTTGTCGTTTGTCTTTTTGCGTCGTCTTTTTGCGTTTGTCGGTTGTCTTTTTGCGTTTGTCGGTTGTCTTTTTGCGTTTGTCGGTTGTCTTTTTGCGTTTGTCGGTTGTCTTTTTGCGTTTGTCGGTTGTCTTTTTGCGTTTGTCGTGTTGTCTTTTTGCGTTTGTCGGTTGTCTTTTTGCGTTTGTCGGTTGTCTTTTTGCGTTTGTCGTTTGTTTTTTTTCGTCTTTTTGCGTTTGTCTTTTGTCTTTTTGCGTTTGTCGTTTGTCTTTTTGCATTTGTCGTTTGTCTTTTTGCGTTTGTCGGTTGTCTTTTTGCGTTTGTCGGTTGTCTTTTTGCGTTTGTCGTTTCTTTTTGCGTTTGTCGTTTGTCATTTTGCGTCGCCTTTTTGCGTTTGTCGTTTGTCTTTTTGCGTTTGTCGTTTGTCGTTTGTCTTTTTGCATTTGTCGTTTGTCTACACAAAAAGACAACCGATTAACGCAAAAAGACAACCGACAAACGCAAAAAGACAACCGACAAACGCAAAAAGACAACCGACAAACGCAAAAAGACAACCGACAAACGCAAAAAGACAACCGACAAACGCAAAAAGACAACCGACAAACGCAAAAAGACAACCGACAAACGCAAAAAGACAACCGACAAACGCAAAAAGACAACCGACAAACGCAAAAAGACAACCGACAAACGCAAAAAGACAACCGACAAACGCAAAAAGACAACCGACAAACGCAAAAAGACAACCGACAAACGCAAAAAGACAACCGACAAACGCAAAAAGACACCCGACAAACGCAAAAAGACAACCGACAAACGCAAAAAGACAACCAACAAACGCAAAAAAACAGACAAACGCAAAAAGACAAACGCAAAAAGACAACCGACAAACGCAAAAAGACAACCGACAAACGCAAAAAGACAACCGACAAACGCAAAAAGACAACCGACAAACGCAAAAAGACAACCGACAAACGCAAAAAGACAACCGACAAACGCAAAAAGACAACCGACAAACGCAAAAAGACAACCGACAAACGCAAAAAGACAACCGACAAACGCAAAAAGACAACCGACAAACGCAAAAAGACAAACGCAAAAAGACAACCGACAAACGCAAAAAGACAACCGACAAACGCAAAAAGACAACCGACAAACGCAAAAAGACAACCGCAAAATGACAACCGACAAACGCAAAAAGACAACCGACAAACGCAAAAAGACAACCAACAAACGCAAAAAGACAAACGACAAAAAAAAGACAAAGGACAAACGCAAAAAGACAAACGACAAATGCAAAAAGACGACGCAAAATGACAACCGACAAACAAAATGACAACCGACAAACGCAAAAAGACAACCGACAAATGCAAAAAGACAACCGACAAACGCAAAAAGACAACCGACAAACGCAAAAAGCCAACCGACAAACGCAAACGAAACGCAAAAAGACGACGCAAAAAGACAAACGACAAACGCAAAAAGGCGACGCAAAATGACAAATGACAAACGCAAAAAGGCGACGCAAAATGACAAATGACAAACGCACAAAAGACAAACGCAAAAAGACAACCAACAAACGCAAAAAGACGACAAAAAGAAGACGACGCAAAAAGACAAACGACAAACGCAAAAAAAAGGCGACGCAAAACGACAAACGACAAACGCAAAAAGACAAACGCAAAAAGACAAACGACAAACGCAAAAAGACAACCGACAAACGCAAAAAGACAACCGACAAACGCAAAAAGACAACCGACAAACGCAAAAAGACAACCGACAAACGCAAAAAGACAACCGCAAAATGACAACCGACAAACGCAAAATGACAACCGACAAACGCAAAAAGACAACCGACAAACGCAAAAAGACAACCAACAAACGCAAAAAGACGACGCAAAAAGACAAACGACAAACGCACAAACGACAAACGCAAAAAGACAAACGACAAACGCAAAAAGACAACCGACAAACGCAAAAAGACAACCGACAAACGCAAAAAGACAACCGACAAACGCAAAAAGACAACCGACAAACGCAAAAAGACAACCGACAAACGCAAAAAGACAACCGACAAACGCCAAACGCAAATAGACAACCGACAAACGCAAATAGACAACCGACAAACGCAAAAAGACAACTGACAAACGCAAAAAGGCGACGCAAAAAGGCAAACGACAAACGCAAAAAGACAAACGACAAACGCAAAAAGGCGACGCAAAATGACAGACGCCAAACGCAAAAAGGCGACGCAAAATGACAAACGACAAACGCAAAAAGACGACGCAAAATGACAACTGACAAACGCAAAAAGACGCGTTTGTCGGTTGTCATTTTGCGTTTGTCGGTTGTCATTTTGCGTTTGTCGGTTGTCTTTTTGCGTTTGTCATTTGTCGTTTGTCGTTTGTCGTCGTCTTTTTGCATTTGTCGTTTGTCTTTGTCGTTTGTCGTTTGTCCTTTGTCTTTTTGCGTTTGTCGTTTGTCTTTTTGCGTTTGTCGGTTGTCTTTTTGCGTTTGTCGGTTGTCTTTTTGCGTTTGTCGGTTGTCTTTTTGCGTTTGTCGGTTGTCTTTTTGCGTTTGTCGTTTGTCTTTTTGCGTTTGTCGTTGTGTCTTTTTGCGTTTGTCGGTTGTCTTTTTGCGTTTGTCGGTTGTCTTTTTGCGTTTGTCGGTTGTCTTTTTGCGTTTGTCGGTTGTCTTTTTGCGTTTGTCGGGTGTCTTTTTGCGTTTGTCGGTTGTCTTTTTGCGTTTGTCGGTTGTTTTTTGCGTTTGTCGGTTGTCTTTTTGCGTTTGTCGGTTGTCACTTTGCGTTTGTCGGTTGTCACTTTGCGTTTGTCGGTTGTCATTTTGCGTCGTCTTTTTACGTTTGTCGTTTGTCATTTTGCGTCGCCTTTGTGCGTTTGTCGTTTGTCGTTTGTCTTTTTGCGTTGTCTTTTTGCTTTTGTCGGTTGTCTTTTTGCGTTTGTCGGTTGTCTTTTTGCGTTTGTCGGTTGTCTTTTTGCGTTTGTCGGTTGTCTTTTTGCGTTTGTCGGTTGTCTTTTTGCGTTTGTCTATTTTGTCTTTTTGCGTTTGTCGGTTGTCTTTTTGCGTTTGTGTCGGTCGGTTGTCTTTTTGCGTTTGTCGGTTGTCTTTTTGCGTTTGTCGGTTGTCTTTTTGCGTTTGTCGTTTGTCTATTTGCGTTTGTCTTTTTGCGTTTGTCGGTTGTCTTCTTGCGTTTGTCGGTTGTCTTCTTGCATTTGTCGTTTGTCTTTTTGCGTTTGTCGGTTGTCTTTTTGCGTTTGTCGGTTGTCTTTTTGCGTCGCCTTTTTGCGTTTGTCATTTGTCATTTTGCGTCGCCTTTTTGCGTTTGTCTTTTTGCGTTTGTCTTTTTGCGTTTGTCGTTTGTCGTTTGTCGTTTATCTTTTTGCGTTTGTCGTTTGTCGTTTGTCTTTTTGCATTTGTCGGTTGTCTATTACGCAAAAAGACAACCGACAAACGCAAAAAGACAACCGACAAACGCAAAAAGACAACCGACAAACGCAAAAAGACAACCGACAAACGCAAAAAGACAACCGACAAACGCAAAAAGACAACCGACAAACGCAAAAAGAACAACCGACAAACGCCAAAAGACAACCGACCGCAAAAGACAACCGACAAACGCAAAAAGACAACCGACAAACGCAAAAAGACAACCGACAAACGCAAAAAGACAAACAACAACAAACGCAAAAAGACGACGCAAAAAGACAAACGACAAACGCAAAAAGGCAACGCAAAATGACAAACGACAAACGCAAAAAGACGACGCAAAATGACAACCGACAAACGCAAAATGACAACCGACAAATGCAAAAAGACAACCGACATACGCAAAAAGACAACCGACAAACGCAAAAAGACAACTTGGAGGATGTGGAATCGATATGGGTAGAGCTGCGAAACACTAAGGGGCAGAAAACGCTAGTGGGAGTTGTGTACAGGCCACCTAACACTAGTAGTGGAGTTGGGGATGGTATCAGACAGGAAATTAGAAATGCGTGCGACAAAGGTAAAACAGTTATAATGGGTGACTTCAATCTACATATAGATTGGGTGAATCAAATGGCAGGGGTGCTGAGGAAGAGGATTTCTTGGAATGTGTAGATGGTTCATGCATGCAACCAATAATATAGCTACCTCAGTACCACTAACCACGCCTTAGTTATCAAGTATAATAACTCTCTCTCTCTCTCTCTCTCTTGGTCCAGCACGGTCATAGACTGTATGCAGTCAGTGCTGGAACGTGTCTAACCTCTGTGATCATTAAACATTAAGTAAATTTACAAGTGTGTCAGACTTAACTTCTTTACATGGTGTCAGCAAGTTAAAACGCGCGCCTCCTGTTTATCGGGTTTTATTTCTTTGAAAGTGTTGCTTTATCTGAGTTTTTTCGTACCCCTTTGCCACTATGCCCTCCTCATGCCGTAAACCCTCGCCCCTGGTCTTTGATGCCGACATAGCGGAGCGCTGGGCAACTTTTGAGTTGGATTTCACACACTACATTAATATCGTTCATCGCAACGATCCCGATGCCGTCAAAGCCTCTCTTCTGCTGAACCTTTCTGGTCCTGATGCCATGAGGAGAGCACTAGCCTTCGCCTACAATCCCGCGGTCTGGGATGAAAATGATCAGGTTCAAGTACCTGCGGAGTCTGCCAACGGTCCGGTATGTTTGCTGCCGAAAGTTTGCTGAGATTTGTGACTTGCCCTCTAACCGCATTTTAGAGCGAGCTAAGTTTTCTATGAGGAAGAAACACCCTGACGAAACAGTTGAATGTTTTATTGCTGATCTGCGCTATCTCGCCCAGAGGTGCCGATTTGAAAATATGACGGACCAGCTTACTAGGGACATTCTAGTGACAGGTATGCTGGATCAGAAACTGCGATCGGAGCTATTGAGAAAGCCAGATCTTACTCTGACCGAAGCAATGCACGCATGCAGGTTGGCTGAAGTTGTTGACCCGCTGTTTGGACAGCGGGAGTCTGATAGCCGATCGATCAATTTAACTGGTCTCAACAGACCGCGTCCCAAAATAGACAACACTAGACCTGCGCCACGGGCAAGCTACCTCCCGGCGGGCGCGGTTTAAGATTTTTTAAAAGCCGGCTGACTGTCTACCCTGAATAATTACTCACGGCTCGTGCCTGAGTGGCAGGGCCAGATTTAGATGAAGAGAGGCCCTAAGCTATTTCACTTATGCGCCCCCCCCCCCCTCCCAATCCCCCACCCCCACGACTAGAGGACCATCACTACCCAACAGTGACAGTGTGACATTTTTACATCCTACTGTATGTTGTCATTAAACAGTTGGTTTTAAAATACATTTTAATGCCTTACCTGGATTGCCGTTTGAAGCTCTGGAGTGTTGGGCCTGCTGCTTCAACATCATGGAGCTGTGGTTTGTGGAGCTCCCAGCCTCGAGCTCCCTTTGCCGAGGGCCGCCAGCGCGAATCTCCACCCAGCTCAGCCTGTGGACTTCAGGAGCCGTGGTCTCCGGTAGGAAGTGGCCGATTCAGAAGTCCAAGCCGCTGAGAATGTTCTCCTGTTCCGACGTCGGATGGTGACCCCCAAATTTCATTGTACCAATGGCCATGAGCGGGGGGGGTCCAAGAGCAGGGAGTCCGTTGGAGACGGGAAAAGGGATCATTAATGGTGTCGAGGACTCCTTCCCATGGAAGAACGGTGTGAGGCGAAGGCGAGTGAAGAAGAGCTCCAAATCGCGGCGGGCGCGGAACTCATTGAGGTGGGGACGGAGGGGGACAAAGGTGAGGCCTCTGCTGCGGACAAACCGTTCAGTATCTGAGGGGGAGATCAGGGCGGATGGTGAACACACGGCAGGGTTGGGGGTTGGGGCTGGAGGAAGGCAGGTGAGTGGACTGATGTCAAGGCGATGTCTGGTGGAGGGGTGTTGGGTGGACGGGGTAGGGGGGTATGAGGACTGTAGTGTGCATGGGGAAGAGCTGTGGCCACATGGTTTGAGGGGAATGGGGAAGACCCAGTGGAACAGCCACTGAGGTTACCAGGGTTAGGAGGACTAGCACTAGGACCCAGCGCAGTCAAACCCGGGGAGTGGGAGTCTGCGGCGTGGAAACTTCAGGCCCGGTGCTGAGTCCAGGCTGCAGGTAAGGTGACGGCTGCGACTGCGGGCTGCTGGAGGGCGGGGGAGTGAAGTCTGGGTCAGCGGGCAAAGAGTAGGAGGTCCCGGTGGGCGGATGGTCGGTGGGGCGGCGAGGTTCGACGGGTCCGGTGAGGCAGCGACGTGAGTAGGCCCCCCTAGATCTCGATGCCCTAAGCTTAAGCTTGTCTAGCTTATACGGAAATCCGGCCCTGCTGAGTGGGAGTGAACAGGGTGAGACTGGTCCTTGATTTTGCTGCTGGCCTTGCTGAGGCAGAGTGAAGTGTAGATGGAGTCAATGCAGGGAGGCTGGTTTGTGTGATTGTCTGGGCTATGTCCTCAACTCTCTGCAGTTTCTTGTGATCTTGGATGGAGCTGTTCCCAAACTCTGCTGTGATGCATCCTGATAAAATGCTTTCTACGGCGCATCTGTAGAAATTTGAGAGATATCAGTTAACTAAAGTCAGCAAATCTCTGCCCAAAATCCCACAAAGTGAAGAACAATTAATATAAAATTGAGGCTCATGGCCTGGTAATGAAGATGTCTTTAGAGAACAGCGATGGAATTTGATCTTCAAATGGAAAGCAATTCATTTTGATTTGAAGTTAGGTTCTTTTTTGAATAAAGCAAATAATAAAAAGAGTGTTGAGTTGGCTTATGTTTGATCGGGAAATGCAGTAAAAGGAATGTCAAACACTTTGTACATCTGCAAACTGTTCCATTATTGATGTATTCTTTGAAGGCAATGAAAAACTTCAAGGGGAACCATGGTCTAGCCAAGGATATCAAGACGAGAGTGTTTAAGAGAAAATACATATAATGTTAACACAAAAAAAATGTTTTGGCAGTGGACAGGTTTCAGAATTCAGCAAAGCATTGAGAAGAAAAGGGAAGATCGACACAAAGTGCTGGAGTAACTCAGCGGGTCAGGCAGCATCTGGAGAACATGTATAGGTGATGTCACAGAGTGTGGAGAACATGAAGAGGGGAAGGAACCCTCTTCTGATAGATCATAAGGAGAGAGAAGGCATGGCTGCCAACTCTCATGCATTGAGCGTGAGACTCACACATTTCATGAAATTCTCACGCTCTCACGCTGATCACAAATTTCTCACGCTCAAATTTTAAATAAATGAATAAATTAATTTGCTGACAATTCAATTCACCCAAGGCTTCCAGATCTCCTCCACACTCACCAATGAGAATAGTTTTCTGTCGGCGGGTTTCCTGTAAAGAACGAGCAATTTAATTGTGTTAGACTCTTAAGCACACTATTTAAAATGGCAAACTGCAGTACATTTGACATTCATGAAACCAAAATCTGCAGGTGCTGGAAATTCAAAATAAAGCAAAAATTGTTTTAGAGGTGAGTAAAAACCATGAGGGGGAATATATAAGGTGAATGCATAAACTTTTTCCCGGGATAAGAGGGCAGTGGTTTAAAGCAGGGCTGTCAAACTACCGGCCTGTGGGATGATTTTGGGGAAAATAAGTTGTTTAGTTTCTCCCGTGCAGATGGTGTGATAGGTGAGACACGGCGGTGGTCCCAGCACCGACCCCTGAGCCACCGCTCACACTTCCCACCCTCACCTCCAGCGGCTCTGTGTCCGTCAGCCGCTCTGTCCACAACCCATGCAGTTTTAACCCCAGCCCGGAGCCAGGAGCCAGGAGCGGGCCGGGTGAGTGGGGACGTCGGTGCCCCCTCCGGAGCTGCGGGGATAAATCTCGGCCAACGGCTCCGCTCCGATGCCCAACCCCCGGGTCACTGACCCTCACCTCCCCTGGACCCCAGCTGGACACAGAGCACCTGGGTGGGGAGAGACTCCAAGCCGTATGGAGTCATCGTATTATACATCAGGGAAGCAGGCCCTTCAGCCCAACTTGCCCAGGCTAAACCTATATGACCCTTATCCCTCTGAACATTGTAGGAAGGAACTAGAGATGCTGGTTTACACCAACGATAGACACAAAAAGCTGGAGTAACTCAGTGGGACAGGCAGCATCTCTGGAAAAAAGAAATAGGTGAAATTTCCGGTCGGGACCCTTCGGACACAAGTCTGAAGAAGAGTCCGACCTGAAACGTCACCCATGCGTTTTCTCCAGAGATGCAGCCTGTCCTGCTGAGTTACTCCAACACTCTGTGTCCATCTTCCCTCTCCTATCCAGAGGAATCCATGCCGATGTTTTGGTCACCATTTTATAGGAAAGATGTTGTCAAGCTGGAAAAGGTGCTGAGATTTATGAGGATGTTGCCAGGACTCGAGGGTCTGAGCTATAGGTTGAGTAGGTGAGGAATTTATTTCTTAACAAGGTGTACAAAATTATGAGAGGAATAGATCGGGTAAACACACAGTTTTTTGCCCAGAAATAGAAAGATTAAACGAGAACTTACCGTTTGAAGTTTGATCTTTATTTTATGAGAAATTGAAGTGAGGGAATACGTGAAGAGCCCGCCAGCCCACATGCACATCAATCTTCAGAGCAACTGTATGAAACAACAGAGCAGTTGCAGAACTTAAACTATAGAAAGACTAACGAGACTAGAGTTACCGGATAATCTTTTATGAGAAGTATGGTTGGGATTGGAGGGCATGTAATCCCTCACTTCAACTTCTCATAAAATAAAGATCAAACTTCAAACGGTAAGTTCTCGTTTAATCTTTTATTTTATTTGGAAGTCACATGAATTACTACGTGAAGCCTTCAAAGCTCTGTGGTTTCATGCAGTAACCCAATCTGTGTGTGAAACACTTAAACAGATAAAACCATAAATGGTAGAAAACATGGGTTATTAATACCATGATGCTAACTTGCATATATGGCCATTGCTCTTAAACGGACCATAGTCCCAATTGACATTTAGTTAGACAATAACTCATGCAACACTGTTCAGAATTCTATCTGCAAATATCCAGACATATTCAACCAAATTTTATAACTTCTGAACACGCACTATGTAAGCCTCTTGCTGTACGATTAAAAGGAAATATCCACTTCTTTTGGCTGCTAATGAGCCATCAGCAATCTCTTGAGAGACTATTAAATAACAATGAAGAAACTATCTTTCATCTCATAGGTACTAGCAAGCTCAATGTACCTGTATACATAATAACACCGCCAATCTCTAATCTGGTGGGTATGCTGTCAACTGCAAATGTACGCAACCATGCCCGTTTTGCTTTATGAGATAATTCCCATAACAAGTTACCCTAATGTCAGTTATAACCCAGACACTGAGCCAGAGATTGAGTAAAGAATGTGTTCTTTGTGCTGAAATCAATTGCTAAAAGCATAATCAACTTAAAAGATACTGCTCCCGTTAGGAATACAGTAAATGAATATCTGCATAATAATTTACTGATATACATTGCACACTACGATGACTGTAGGCTTTTAGAGCGGTCATATAAAAAATACCTTGCATAACGTTAGTGAACAGTGGGTGAATAGCCAATCATTTCTTGTCCCACTTATGGAATTATAAAGAATGATAAACAGCACAAGCAGTGTCAATTGTGCCATCACATAATCGCTTCTCTAAGCCCAAACTGAAAGCAACACAAACCTCTGTTACATCCGTTTAAAATTAACTCACATATCTTGTTCACAAACTTCCCAATTGCGGAGAGCTAGCTGCCCAAGAAAAAGGTTGCAACAGCCATCATTCGTGACTTTGAGTAAATAGGAGCTTCTTCAGCCGCCTTACCATGGCCTGAATGAATAGGCAAAGTTGGCACAATTAAGTTTCATGTTGCCTCATGCTTAATATCGTAAAAGGCATCTACTGATAAACCCCTAAGTCTTATCAGCTGCAAATTTTGCATGTCATCTAAAACTTGATGACACAACACCCTTTGATCTGAGTAGAGCAGCATTAGCTTCCACCACTGGATTTGTTATCAAACACCAAATATATCTGTGCCTCTTGTGTATATGGCAAAGTATGCATCTTCAAGATCGATTCTCTGAATCAGCTAAATTGCTGAACGCCAATCATCCATCTCAAACTGGGTAAACAAACACATGATCAGATTAGTCAAATCCTAATCTGATTTGGCATGCTCCATGTTCCTACAATCTTGAGAAATATCAGAAATATACCCCTTTTGTGCTTGGGCAGACTATTCATCCTCTGTGAGATGTCACTGATTCCACTTGGAACCATCGTTCCTCTATTGACCATACGGACGGAAATGTTTTGGCTTCTCTTGCCGCGGACAATGCATTATCTAGTTATTCATTCAATTTGCTGATAACATATAATCAGAACCTTATGACTAGAGCTGAAACACCGTATCCAACTGATGTGGGAATACGAGTTCCCTGTCAACTCTTGACTATGAGAGTCACCACGAATCCTCAGCGTTCTTCCTCAGAGTGGAAGTTAGCATGAACCAGGAATTGCTTTGCAGTCCTCTGACTGAAACCACTTGTCTGAGTCGGCAGAGTGCGCAACACAATCTCTTCGACCAGCCACTCAATCATGAATACTGGTATTGAGAGTCTACAGATTATTATATATACATTTTTGATTCACAACATATCTGGTTTGGGAATTGCTCTGCCAAGGACAAAGGCTCTGCAGAGAGTAGTGCGTTCGGGCCGAACGCACTATGGGAACGTCACTCCACCACCCCCCTGCCGGAAACTATACAACAGGAGGTGCAACTCCAGTTTCCAAACGCTGCAGGTCAGATAAAATACTATATGCCAGACCGGCTTCCTGCTAGTAGCTACCTATCCCAGAGAGGATGGCAATGATGTTTTCAACAAACTGGCATCTCCACTAACTGAGCAGAAATTTAATCATTTGTTGAGGGAGACTTCACTCTACTGAGCAGTCTGATAATCTCAATCACAGATGTTGAGGCAGTGCTTCCCTGGTCAATATGACCCATACGGCCAGCCAGTTCCAGGATGGTCTAACCAAGCTGTTCCTACTTGGAACTTACATAGGTTAGTATACAAGGCACCCTGCCAATGTCTCTGCATCAATCTGTCTACTCCAGAGACAGTGAAAAGATACTAGACAGCCTATACTGCCAGTAAACCCAAACCTGGGCCAACAGACTGCTCCATTTTGGAGTTTTACGGAGGTTAATAAAGAGACCTTACCTGCCAGCGTCTCTGAACCCGGGTCGACCCGCTTGTTGGAGCTTCACCGGTTCCATTTGCAGACCCTGTCTGACCACATCTTCAGCCCCATGCTTACCAACAGCTCATTTCCAGAGCTCAAAAGTAATATTGCTGTGCAAGGCACGCCTGCCAGCGTTCCTGAGCCGAATGGGACAGACTACTTCTTCGACCAACAGGCCTTGCTGGAGCTTTGTTGTGCAGGCCACACTACCAGTTTATCCCAGCCTGGTTAGACAGGCTGCTCCTTTGGCCAGCTGTTCCTATGGAGCCTCAGCAGGAACTCATTGGACAGGTCACTTCTGCCATTACTGCAAAAATGTGCCGATTTGGGGTTTAATTCTGGCAATGCCATCTTTATGGAAGCAGTTAATCTTGAAATGAGTATTGCACAACAGAGCCATCGCATCCTGCTGGGCTTCCAACAGCTGAACCCCATCCACTGACCTAGCAAAGTCCGTAATACCTGCTGACAATAGTCTCAGGATCCGCTGTAATTTCATCTCTCTGGACCTTGTTCTGCTCCTGATGTTTTCCCAAATGGTAGCATTGACTATGGGAACATCCAAGGTTTTGCAATTTCCAGGCTGGGATATCTCCCAGCCGTTTCCAGCATAATTTCTTCCTTCAGCTGGTGTGATGTTAGATAGCTGATTCTGCTGGCCAACTCCTCTTGTAGTCGCTTGCCCGTCCCCAAGGCAACAGCAAATTTAGAGGCAAGAGCAGGCAGCTTTTCCTTATGCGACTCCCGCATATCATGCATTAAAGCATGGGATTCAGGCACATCCTCATAATCGGAATCAGCTGTATACAAATCTCCGACACTCCCCTCATCGGAGGAATATTGCAACCCTGAACCAGGTGTTGCCAGGGCATATGGCTCCAGCTGCCTGTGAATGCCTCCGTAACATGGAGCATATTTTGTGCCACCATTTGTTCCATAAGATGTTCCAATTTAGACAAACGGCCAATCACATCTGCCATCGATGTTGGGACAGAATCCTCCTGTCCAGAATTGTCTGCAGGACTTGTCTCACAGACTTGGCTTTGGCTTTGCCCCGACCCAGGGCTGCCAAGCTGCTCCCTCTAGGAGCCAAATCGGAACTAGCTGTGCAGATCGCGGATGCCAACGACTCCAAAGTGAAAACGGATGGCCGTCAGCTTTTCGCACTGCCACGGTCCTTTGCTGCTGGTTTCCCAGCAGCCCCTTTAACTATTTGTTTGTTTGCTTATTCATTTATTTATTGTACTTACCAGCCAGGTTGCGCCTGCTAGTGACTCCGAGTCCTTGCTCCCTTCTGGAGCCTCAACAGAGTATTTCAGGGGAGGAAATAAAGCGCAACCCTGAACCAGGTGTTGCTTCCTCAGGCCTCTGGCCCCCATATGTCCCGGTCGAGCCGGCATCATAATCGGAGCCACCTCTCTCTGATACTCCCCTCGACAGAGTGGGAGAAATACTGCAACCCTGAGCCAGGTGTTGCCACAGGCATTTGGCTGAAGCCGCCTGCTAATGCCTCCGGTACACGGAGCATTTCTCTCTGTACAGAGCCTGTACAGCAGTCGCTGTCTGGTCCTTAGCCGATAGCTCCAGCTCCCACGGGACGACCACGGCGTTCAGCTACCCCGGCCGCGTCGGGCGCTGCTATATTTTGAACGTGCTCCCACGGAGTCTCCATGGCATTCAGCTACCCCGGCCGCGCCGGCCGTTCCTATTTTTATCCCGCCTCCATGGCGGCAGCTGCACAAGCTGTGCCAGCTTCTCCGGGCCCGTTGCCCCTGTTTTCCGAGTTCCTGTAAAGAAAATGTTTTCCCCTTATCTGTCGGAGCAGTTTCAAACTGCTCCGAATCCCGCGCCATGCGTCGACGTATTGACGCACATGCTGGCTGACGAGCTCTTCACGTAGTCACTCACCTGACTTCGAAATAAAATGGAGAATCGAGAGCCAGATGACACAGGTTTTAGGTGTGGGAGGAAAAATTTAATAGTAACCTGAGGAGTAACTTTTTCACATAAAGGGTGGTGGGTGTATGGAACGAGCTGCCAGAAGAGGTACTTGAGGCAGGTATTATCTGGTCACATGTACGGTTGTTTCGAGTCAAATCTCTTTTTCAGACAGATCAGTCTGAAGAAGGGTCCTGACAAAAAACTTTGTGTTCCCATTCCCTCCACAGATACTGCCTGACCAGCTGAGTAACTCCAGCACTTTGTGTTTTCTCAAGATGTGGCATGTGTCCATTCTCCTTTCACTTAAGCATTCTTGCTTCTCGGATACATTAAAGCTTCCTACACTGTCATTTTCACTTACATTTTACACGAGGGGTGGCCCAGTAGTTGCTGCCTCACAGCGTCAGTCACCCACCCGGGTTTGATCCTGACCACGGGTGCTGTCTGTACCGAGTTTGTATGTTCACCCCGTGAACTGAGTGGGTTTTCTCCGGGTGCACCGGTTTCCTCACACACTCCAAATACGTGCCGGTTTGTAGGTTAATTGGTTTTGTAAAATTCTAAATTGTCCCTCGTGTGTGTAGAATAATATTAATGTGCGGGGATCGTTGGTCTGTGCGGACTGGGTGGGCCAAAGGACCTGTTTCCACGCTGCATCTCTGAACTAAACAAAACTAATCTTTAAGCTTTGCAAAGTCAAATAATGTAACCTGTGGCACTTTATTTAACTCTCAATATCTCAGAGATGTATTATTTAGTTCTGAGCCTTCATCTTCACTCAATTCCAAATGAAAACCAGTTTTTCTGTGAGGTCTGAACAGTCAGAAAAATATGGTTTTAATTTAAAACTTCTGTTCCTGGTTATTAGTTTCAATTTCCCAAAACTGAATATTACGAAAGAACTTGTCTTAGCGTCAGTATGTTTCTGACCAAAAATCAAAGGTAGTAAGATATTTTTGTCGTGGTCAGTAGTAAATAACGTCATCAGTATGCCATTACCACAAACTACCGTTTCCTCTGTTGAGATGCATCTTACCAGAACTTGCCTGGACTCAAGTCCCTGAGTTACAGGGAGATGGTGGGCAGGCTAGGACTTTCATCCAGAGTGCTGATGAGTGATCTTCTAGAGGTGTATAAAATCATGCGGGGGACAGATAGAGTGAACGCACAGAATCCTTCACCCAGGGCAGGGAAATCAAGAACCAGAGGACATGTGTGATAGATTGACAAAGTGCTGGAGTAACTCAGCGGGTCAGGCAGCATCTCTGGAGAAAAGGGATAGGTGACATTTTTGGTCGAGACCCTTCTTCAGACGGAAGTCTGAAACATGTTTCCAATGTTGGGGAGTCCAGAACCAGGGGCCACATTTTATGAATAAGGGGGAGGCCATTTAGAACCGAGATGAGGAAAAACGTTTTCACCCAGAGAGTTGTGAATTTGTGGAATTCTCTGCTACAGAAGGCAGTGGAGGTCAATTCTCTGGATGCTTTCAAGAGAAATTTAGATAGAGCTCTTAAAGATAGCGGAGTCAGGGGATATGGGGAGAAAGCAGAAATGAGGTACTGATTGTGGATGATCAGCCATGATCACAGTGAATGGCGATGCTGGCTCGAAGGGCCGAATGGCCTACCCCTGCACCTATTGTCTATTGTCTATAGAGTCTGAAGAAGGGTCTCGATCTGAAATGTCACCTATTCCTTTTCTCCAGAGATGCTGCCTGACCCGTTGAGTTACTGCAGCTTTTTGTGTCTATCTTTGGATTAAACCAGCATCTGCAGTTCCTTCCCACACACAAGGTTTCGTGGTTTTGATTCGAGTAGGGGAATCAAGGATCAGAGGACATATGTTCAAAGTGAAGGGGAACAGATTTAATAGGATCTTGAGGATTAACTTTATCACACAAAGGGTAGTGGGTGTATGGAACAAGCTGCTAGAGGAGGTAGTTGAGGCTGGGACTATCCCATCGTTTAAGAAACAGTTAGACAGGTACATGGATAGGACAGGTTTGGAGAGATATGGACCAAACACAGGCAAGTGGGACTAGTGTAGATGTGACATTGTTGGCCGGCATGAGCAAGTTGGGCCGAAGGGCCTGTTTCCACACTGTATCACTCTACGACTCTATGCCTCTAAACACCCTTGACTCTTGACACTGACAGGAGGCTTGAAGTAAGAGGGTGCAGCAGGTAGTGCCAGAGACTCAGGTTGAATCCTGACCTCGGGTGCTGTCTGTGTGGAGTTTGCACGTTCTCCTTGTGACTGCGAGGGCTTCCTCTGGTTGCTCCGGTTTCCTCCCACACTCCAAACTCGTGTTGGTTTGTAGTTTAACCGGCCCTCTGTAAAATTTCCCCCAATGTGTATGGAGTGGATGAGAAAATGGGATAACATAGAACTAGTGTGAATGGGTGATTGATGGTCAGCATGGACTTGGTGGGCCGAAGGGCCTGTTTCCCCACTGTATCTCTAAACTAAATTTAACGGGATCGCCGATTTGGTTCCGCATTCAAGATGGGAAATGGGACATGAAGCCATAAGTTTCTGTTTAAAATCAGAAGCTCTTCCAGGAAACCAAGCCTTGCAAATGTCCTGCTAACAAAATTGAAATTGAAAGGCAGATTGTCAGCAACAGGGAAGTACCAAAATCACTTCAGAGCATTTATGAGTCAACTCCTATCCACACCACCATGGGCGACACCAGGAACTGCAGATGCTGAAATCTGGAACAAAACACAAAGTGCTGGAGCAACTCAGCCGGTCAGACAGCATCTGAAGGATGTCTTTTCAGTAGTTGAGGGTTGTGGTGGAGTTAGTGTTTCCAGTAATAATACCACACCTAAAAAACACATCTGATAGTCAGTTAAGACAACACTGGGAATGAAAGTGATTACCGAGAGTTTAGTTTAGTTTTGTTTAGAGATGCAGTGTGAAAACTGCCCCTTCGGCCCACTGAGTCCACACCGACCAGCGATCCCCGTACACTATCGCTATCCTATACACACTAGGGAGAATTTACAATTATACCAAGCCAATTAACGTACAAACATGTACGTCTTTGGAGGAAACTGGAGATCTCGGAGAAAACCCACGCAGGTCACGGGGAGAACGTACAAATTCCGTACAGACAGCACCAGAGGTCAGGATTGAACCCGGGCCTCTGGCGCTGATAGGCAGCAGAGGTACGGACCTCCCCACCATCGAAGGGATCTATCAGAGTCTCTGCCTCAAAACGGCAGCCAGCATCATCAGAGACCCATGTGTTAATATTGGCCGAATTAAAGACACCACAACATGGAGGACCCCTGCACTTGTCAGAATTGCTTAACCCTTGTCAGCTGAACTTCACAGGCTTCGATTGGTGCCAACCAGTCTAGGCTCAGACTGATATGCAGGATGGTGAGGTGTTCTCCATGTTTCCCTTAAATTGTTAACACATACAATGATTTTGCAAATTGACCTTAAATGCATCATTTCTATTGGGCCGCTGCAAAGCATTGTAAAACAGTATACATAATGTTGCAAGGTGGTCATCCTGTTAATTGATGATTGGTCGAACTGTTGTTTGATTTCCAGGGCACATGTTTCAATGTTTATTCTTGTTCTCCTCCTTCGAGGGCTTTCTGTTTTATACAATGTATCAACTGTTGTATCATTGGTTTAGGGAAATGCCTGTTACGTATAGGGTTAATCGATATCTGTAATTGGATCATTGAGAGACAACCCCCGTGTGGTTTGGCCCCTCGAATTCGTGGGGCATATAAAAGACCGCAATCACGAGGCTTGGTGTCGATCTTTTGGAAGAGTGCTCAGGACCGTGTACCCTCCTGGAGTGTCTCTGTCTGCACGAGGCCTAGAGGGCTTGAACAGATAGACGCAGGGATCGAACCTGCGGTGGGATAGGTACAGTGTGTGATCTGTAGCGTACTTTTGGTAAAATAAAATGTGGTTGTTTCAAGTGCTTGTCCCACTTAGAAAACCTCTACCGCGACCTCTGGCGACCTTAAGCGACTTAAAAAAAAAATCAAGGTCACGGTGACCTACGACCTCCTACAACCTTCCTCGAGTATGTGTACGAGCTCCTACGACCTTCCAAGACTATGTTGAAGACCTACTACGACTATGTTTTAATTTCTTTTTTTATAGTTTTTAGTGAGTCCTGTTTTTTGTTAGGAGGGGATATGGACTTTTTAATGTTGTGGGTAGGTGTAACTTTATTTCTAGGTCCCTACCTGGTCGGTGTGGAAGCCTTTTCTCCGGGCTGCCCGTCCTCGTGGCCTACCAGCGGGCTTGGAGCGCCGTTTCCTGGCGGGGACCGCCCAGCACCATGGCCTCGGTGGCGGCACAGCGCTGGAGCGCTACCGCTGAGCGGAGTGGAGCGGGCGATGCCTTGCCTGGGTCGCCGCGCTGGAGCGACGCGCTGGAGCTCTGGTGAGCTGGATCGCCGAGAGCAACATCTCCGGACTGCGGGTCTGCGGAGCGGAGAGGCGGCGTGCGGAGAGGCGGCGTGCAGAGAGGCGGCAGTGCGGAGAGGCGGCGCAGACTTTATCATCGGGAGCCTGGGAGCTCCAAACCGGCGCGGCCTTGTCGGCTTCGGCAGCCGCGGCCTCCAGCCAGGAAGCGGCCGTTCCAGGTGGCCCAGCCGCCGAAAGGACTCTCCCGACGCCGGGGCAAGACCACCCAGTGAGAAAGGCCAGGGACATCGGGCCTCCGCAGAGGCAATTGCGGTGGTCTCAATAGGCCTGACTTTGGGGTGAACATGGGGTGGGGACTGGACATTGTGCCTTCCCCCACAGTGGCATCCACTGTCTAATTGTAATCCTGTAAGTCTGTGTCCTAGATGGCTGCCGTGAGGAGAGAGTGGACGCTGGCGCGCTTTGGCTGCCGCTGCTCTCTCTTCACATTGTGTTTTTGATTTTCTGATTTTGGATTGAATTCTGTTTTTAATTTGTGTCTCTGTGATGTCTTTATTACTTATTTTATTCCGATTATATGTTTTTATTCCGATTAATTCTATGTAAGGTGTCCTTGAGATGTCTGAAAGGCACCCATTTAATAAAATTTATTTTTATTATTATTATTATGTTGAAGACCTCCCTCAACTATGAAGAAAACCTCCTTCAATCTCCTTTGACTATGTTGAAGACTGGCTTCGACCATGGTTGGTCTCTGGCAAATCACATTGTGAACCATGAAACAAGGAAGGATCTAGTTTGGAGAATGTTAGTAAAATACAACTACTGCTGTTTGCAGCAGCCCTTTTGCTTCAGCAGCCTTTTAAGAAATGCAGAAGGGGGAGAGCAAGGGTGAAGAGGAAACACAAGAACAGGTCTAAATGGGTGACTGGAAATGATGTGATGGACTGCCCCAGTACACCTGATGACTGGAAGAGAGTGGTGCTGGGCTTTGACAAAAGGTGGAACTTTAAGCACACATGTGGGGCAGTGGATGACAAACATGCCATTCTTGTCCCTGTCCCTGTACCTCTCATTTTCCTTTTCGTACAGGATGGCATTCTGCTGGAACAATTCCTCAAGGTCCACCTCCTGCTGCCTGGTGAAGGTGTAGGGTATAACCTTCCTCCAGCCCTCCCTCACCACCAATGGGGCATCTGCCTCTGATGCTGTGTCAGACACAGGAGAAAGGACTGCTTTGCTGCCTTCAAATGAGGCAGTGAAGGATGGGGTGGTGGTGAGGACATATACTACAACCCTGGTCTCCTCCTCCAGGGGTCTCTCATGCAGGGCTACCTCCTCCTGCACTATCACCTCCTGTGGCATCACCTCCTGCCACTCCTCCTCCTTGGTGGGCAACAACTGTACGGCAGGTTTTTTTTAGGATTGTGCCCTCCCTCTGCGCTGCTGTCTTTTTGATGCCATCTCTAAAACACAAGTCTCCTCTCCAAAAAACTCTCCAACTATGAATGAACATGCCTTGGAGTGAAAGAGGTGGCATTCTTCTGTTTAAATTATTATTTTTTTCCACTTACGTCTTTTTCACCCTGGAGCTATTACCTTCGACTGCCTCTGATCGCCTACGGCTAGCATCACGACCTACTATGACCTACCTACGAGTAAAAAGTATCGACTTTTTCCCATGGCAATCTTTTTTTATTCGTGGACATTTTCTATCAGGCTGGAAAAAACGCTGCGACCTACTTGAGGCCACAAGTATGCGGAGACCACTAATGAGCATGAGGAAGAGTTACAAAGACCTCCTACGACCTCGTGGCGACCATGCTGCGAGTATGAGTCAAGGGCAAACTCGGCAGAGGTCGCCAAGTAGGTCATGAAAGTGGGACAGGGGCTGAAGAGAGAAAAACTGTGGACACTGCGTTCAAAAACAGCTTCTTCCCAACAATCATCAGGCTCTTGAACACTACAATACACAGATTATGAACTATGAATTATTAAAAAAGTGCAAAAAGTGCTGGAGTAACTCAGTGGGAGGTACACCATTAACGGGATCCGGAGGAGGTGGTGCCTCAAAAAGGCAACCAACATCATCAAAGACCCACACGACCCTGAGCTCAGCATGTCACGCAGCTTCTGAGAAGGGAATGGACAAATTATGTTTTTGGTCAGGAACCATCTTCAGACTGATGGGTCAATCAGAATCACTAATAATATATACATCATACTGAATAGGATACACTTGTTCTAGCCTGCAAATTTGGGAGAATTTACCCAAGACAATTAACCCACAAACTCGTACATCTTTGTTGTGTGGGAGGAAACCGGAGCACCCGGAGAAAACCCACGCAGGTCACGGGGAGAACGTACAAACTCCATACAAATTGCACCCGTGGTCAGGATTGAACCTGGGGCTCTAGCGCTGTGAGGCAGCAACTCTACCGCTGTGCCACTGTTCCACCCCAATAACCTGTTCAATAGACTGATGGTTGTTGGGAAGATGCTAAAGGCAGTTTGAGGAAGGACTGGTCCTTGTCGATTTGGCTGAAATAACAGCATTTTTGTGTTTATTGTAGAAATTAATTTATTTTTTAAACCATGTTCAATGCCAGCAGTGACTTGCAACGATGACATTCTAATTGTGGGGTTTCCTGCATCTTCACTTCCTTAGATTTTGTTGCTGAAAGATGCACAGTGAAAAGTTTTGACATATAGTCACCAAAACACAGTTATTTCTGCACACTATAATTTTCTATATAAAATTTAAGAATGGTATGTGCCAAATATTATGGAGTTATAAAGTCACAGAGTGATACAGCTTGGAAACAGGGCTTTCAGCCCAACTTGCCCACACCGACCAACATGTCCCATCTACACTACTCCCTCCTACCTGCGTTTGGCCCATATCCCTCCAAACCTGCCCTATCCACGTACCTGTCTAATTGTTTCTGAAACAAAGTGGTAATGCCTGCCTCAGCTACCTCCTCTGGCAGCTCAGAAGATAGATACAAAATGCTGGAGTAACTCAGCAGGACAGGCAGCATTTCAGGAGAGAAGTTTCGGGTCGAGACCTTTCTCTCCAGAGATGCTGCCTGCCCCGCTGAGTTAATCCAGCACTTTGTGCCTATCTGCGGTGTAAGCCAGCATCTGCAGTTCCTTCCTGTACATTTCCTCTGGCAGCTCGTTCCATGCATCAATTATGTTGGTGTTGAACTAAATCTTTCCCTGACACTTGTGAAGTAAATTGCTACTAAATATATATATATCAGCGTAGGTCGGAAGAATAGGGTGTAAGTGTATGGACAGCATCTCTGAAGAGAAGGGTCTCGACCCAAAATGCCACCCATTCTTTCTCGCCAGAGATGCTGCCTGTCTCTCTGAGTTGCTCCAGCATGTTGTGTCTAACCAGGGTGTAAGTGTATAATGCCCTTCTCTCTCCCTTACTTTCAAGGTGGCTATGAGAGACTGCAGGAATAATGTAAACTCCAAGGAGAAATACAAATGTAATCACCCCTAGTGCTTCTTCTTGCATAAGATTCAAGATTCAAGAGAGTTTATTGTCATGTGTCACAGATAGGACAATGAAATTCTTGCTTTGCTTGAGCACAACAGAATATAGAAGGCATGAATACAGAACAGATCAGTGTGTCCATATACCATTATATAAATATATACACACATGGATAAATAAACAGAGAAAGTGCAAATAAACAGATAATGGTATATTAATGTTCAGAGATTTGTTTCAGTTGAGTTTAATGGCTGTGGGGGAGGAGCTATTCCTGAACCTGGACGTTGCAGTCCTCAGGCTCATGTACCTTCTACCTGAAGGTAGCAGGGAGATGAATGTGTGGCCAGCCTATGGTGTGCACAGCCTAAAGTTGGAGGACAACTTGTTTTATTTGATCTTATTTGATTGTGCATGCCAGGTTGATTGCATTCGTCGAAACAGGTGAAAGATGCAATCTCCCACCCTACCCCTAGTGCTGAGACAGCAAGATGTTGCAGATGTTGATAATCAGAGCAGAAACACTAGTTTGTGCAATCCCTCCACGTGGCTGAGATCTCTCACCACTCTCATAAATCTCTTCTGCATCCTTCCTGGAGTGTTGGCGTTCTTTAACATGGAACGTTAGTTTCTAATCAGCGTTCTGCAAAGGATCAGCATGACTTCCTTGCTTTTGTTCCCTATGCCACTGTTTATTAAGTCGAAGATTGTAGATGCCTCTTTGATTAAACTTTGTCACCATCGCTGTTACTTTGCAAACTTGTGTACATGCATCTTTGTTGCTACACCCCTTTCAACTGATACTTTATTTCTGCATTCTTCGAGACTTTAGTGATGCAGAGCGGAAATAGGCCCTTCGGCCCAACTAGTCCATGCCAACCAACATGCACCTTGGTTGTCAGGGATGAGTTGGGCTTTCCATGTTGTATGGCTCTATGACTGTTGCCATCTTCAATCAGATCTGGGTTTCCTGTTGGTATGTGGTTTCCCTTTGTGTGAAAAAGTTACCCCTCTGATACCTATTTAATCTTTTACCCTTCACCTTGAACCTATGTCCTCTGGTCCTCGATTCCCCTACTCTGGGAAAGAGACTCTGTGTATCTACCCGATCTATTCCTCTCATGATTTTTTACACCTCTATAAGATCACCCCTCATCCTCCTGCGCTCCATGGAATAGAGACCCAGCCTACTCAACCTCTCCCTACAGCTCACACCCTCTAGTCCTGGTAACATCCTCGTAAATCTTTTCTGAACCCTTTCAAACTTAACAATATCTTTCCTATAACATGGTGCCCAGAACAGAACACAATAGTCTGAAGAACTGAACAGTTTTACCAACTGCAACTGTAACATGACCTCCCAAAGTTGGACACAAAGTGCAAGTGTAACTCAGCGGGCCATGTAGTATCACTGAAGATAAAGGACAGGTGACGTTTCAGGTTACCCCTCAGATTCCTATTAAATCTTTCCCCCTTAACTTTAAACCTATGTCCTCTGGTCCTCGATTCCCCTACTCTGGGCAAGAGAGTCTGTGCATCTGCCCGATCTATTCCTCTCATGATTTTATACACCTCTATAAGATCTCCCCTCGTCCTCCTCTCAGTGCAAGCCTTCATCATTTGTCCTGTTCACATTAAGCAGACTCCCACCCAACTCAACCCAACCAGTCTCAGTGCATGTGTATGGTCACTGATGTTACCGGAGGTTCAGTTTAGTTTATTGCCACGTGTACCGAGGTACAGTGAAAATCTTTTGCTGCGTGCTATCCAGTCAGCGGAAAGGCAAAACATGATTAAAATCGAGCCATTTACAGTGTATAAGAAATGTTGCTGTAGGAGTAGAGATTCAATTCAATTCAATTCAATTCAACTTTAATGTCATCGCACAAATACAAGTATGAGTACAACGAAATGCAGTTTTGCGTCAGTCCGTAGTAGTTGTGCATAAAGAAATAAAAAAAATAGAAAGAGAGAAGATACAGAATAATCAAAAAATACAGTATAAGTAAACAATGGGGACGGAGGGACCGGTGAAATCTATCGGCGGGACTCCGAGTTCAGCAATGTGATTGTGTTGTTGTAGAAGCTGTTCCTCATCCTACTAGTACGTGACCTGAGGCTCCTGTACCGCCTCCCTGATGGGAGGAGGGCAAACAGTCCATGGTTGGGGTGTGAGGGGTCTTTGATGATCTTACCAGCCCGTCTCAGACACCGTTTTCGGTGGAGGGCATCCATGGCAGGGAACGGGGCACCGATGATGTGCTGCGCGGTTTTCACCACCCGTTGTAGTGCCTTCCTGTCCGCAGCAGTGCAGCTGCTGTACCATACCGTGAAGCAGGTGGTCAGGATACTCTCTATGGTACAGCGGTAAAAGTTGGTCAGGATCCGGGGGGACAGGTGGGCTTTCTTGAGCCTCCTCAGGAAGTAAAGGATTTAAGAGTGTGGAGTGATTGTAAGATGAGTTTGTTGATCTGCTTCTGAGGCTAGCACGCAAATAGTCACCTGTTGGACGCCATCTTGGACCTGTGCTCGAATAATGGATTAACGCATCTAATGGTTCGTTATAGTCACATGTACCGAGGCACAGAGAAATTCATTTATGTGTACAGTTCAGTGCGTATCACTATACATAAGCACTTAGATACATCTTAGATGTTCATCTCAGATCCAGTACAAGTGTTCAACAATAGTCGTGGATAATAGACAATAGGTGCAGGAGTAGACCATTCGGCCATTCGGCCCTTCGAGCCAGCACCACCATTTAATGTGATCATGGTTGATCATCCCCAATCAGTACCACGTTCCTGCCTTCCCCCCCATATACCCTCACTCCACTATCTTTAGGAGCCTTATCTAGTTCTCTATTGAAAGTATCCAGAGAACCGGCCTCCACCGCCCTCTGAGGCAGAGAATTCCACAAACTCACAACTCTCTGTGAGAAAAAAGTCTATTGTCACCTTGTCGTGGTGGAGAAGCTTGTGTGGTCCTGAGATCCTGAGAGCGATGCCGTCTGGAGCTGTGCTCCTGGTAGGGCCACCCACGGCAGTAAGGTCAAGGGAGAGGTCTCTGACAAAGAGCAATCCAATCATGGAACAGGCGGAGAGATGATGGCTGACCTTAGTGGAGCGTCACAACGGCTGGGAAGGCGGATGAAGGCTGCAGCAGAAAAGGGTCTCCGGTTGTCCTGGACTCCGTGCCACTGGATCCTGACCCAGATCTGTCAAGGACCACGGGGTGGCTGTCTGGAATACACTTCCTCACAAAATGTTTCTTCGAGAAATGCTATGTCCCATTTTCAATCTCTCTGTCTCTGCCTCATCTGCTCCCTAGATTGGGCTTTCCATTCGGGGACATCTGAGAGGTCCTTGTTCTTGTTGTCATAGTTGGATCCCTTGCCCGTGTTGCCTCTGTGACCCATAGTTCTGCTCCCCCCCCCCCCCCCCCCCCCCAGAGGGAGCAAAGATAGAGTTTCCCTGGTCACCTTTCTCCCCATCAGCATCCTCATCCAACATATCATCTTCCAATATTTCCAAACCTCTAACGTGATCCCACCACTAGTCATATCTTCCCATCCCCGCCCCCTTCCGTCTTCTGCAGAGACCACTCCCTCCTTGGTTCACTCATGCCTTCCCACCCCAACCAACCCCTCCACAGGTACTTTCCCCAGCAACCGCAGGAGATGCAACACCTGTCCCTATACTTCCTACCTTGCCTCCACCCGAGGACTCCAGCAGTCCTTCCAGGTGAGACAGAGGTTCATGTGCACCTCCTCCAACCTCATCTACTGCATCTGATGTTCCTGCAGCGCCTATACATCAGTGGATTGGTACATCTGTGGGGCAACAATGGATCATTGTGAGCTCCATCTTTCCTTGATCTTCATAGCTTTTTAGCATCTCTTTCATTTGTTTGTTCTATTTACCTTCTATTTCTCTGGTTTCCCTCTCCCCGACTCCCAATGTGAAGAAGGGTCCCGATTTGAAACGTCACCTATCCCTTTTCTCCAGAGATGCTGCCTGACCCGCTGAGATTTTTGTGTCTGTCTTCAGTAGACTTGGTGACTGATTCACGAAACATGCGCTCGGTCTGCCAAGGCCTGCTGGATGCCAACCATTTTAACTCCCCTTCCCATCCTCACACTGACCTCTCTCTCTCTTGGGTGTCTTCCATTGCCAGAATGAGGCCACACGCAAACTGGATAAGTTACAACCCAGCTGTAAGAACATTGAATTCTGCACTACATCCCTTCCTCCCCCACATAGTTTGTAAGTTGATAGAAGCAGAATGAGGCTGCTCTGCTCACCGAGTCCACTCCACGCCATTCACCCATCGATCACCCATTCACACTACAACAAAACCTTGATTTTACCAACCTTGGTACAATGGATTTTAGTTTTGGAGACAGACCCACCTGTCTGCTGACACCATGTATGGCCGCTTCCCCTGCCTTGCCTGCCTCCCTGCCTCCACTGCCTGCATTGCCATGTTGACACCTTGGAGCTTTGTAGGCTTTGATTTTTAATGCTTCAGCTGACAAAAGGCACCTCTGACAATGCAGTGCTTGCTCAGTTATTGTTGGATCCCCCCCACTATGGTCTGTTATAACAAGGTCTACATCACCCCCAGTTTCACATCCACTCCCTACAATCAGTGGACATTTACAGAGGGCCAATTAACCAACAAACCTGCATGTCATAAGGTTAAAGGAATAGGAGTCGAATTAGACCATTCGGCCCATCAAGTCTACTACGCCATTCAATCGTGGCTGATCTATCTCTCCCTCCGAACCCCATTCTCCTGCCTTCTCCCCAAAACCCCTGACACCTGACAATCAAAAACCTATCTATCTCAGGCTTTGGGATGCGGGAGGAAACCGGAGCACCCAGAGGAAACCCACGCGGCCACGGGGAGAAAGGATTGGCCACTTTTCTCCAAAGATCTCCACACAGACAGCATCCTAGGTCAGGATCTAACCCGGTTCTCCAGAGCAGTGAAGCAGCAGCTCTACCCACTGTGCCACGGTGCCGCCCAGCTATGCCATATTCTATATTCAGTATGTAGAAGATAACATAGAAACATAGAAACATAGAAATTAGGTGCAGGAGTAGGCCATTCGGCCCTTCGAGCCTGCACCGCCATTCAATATGATCATAGCTGATCATCCAACTCAGTATCCCGTACCTGCCTTCTCTCCATACCCCCTGATCCCCTTAGCCACAAGGGCCACATCTAACTCCCTTTTAAATATAGCCAATGAACTGGCCTCAACTACCCTCTGTGGCAGAGAGTTCCAGAGATTCACCACTCTCTGTGTGAAAAAAGTTTTTCTCATCTCGGTTTTAAAGGATTTCCCCCTTATCCTTAAGCTGTGACCCCTTGTCCTGGACTTCCCCAACATCAGGAACAATCTTCCTGCATCTAGCCTGTCCAACCCCTTAAGAATTTTGCAACTTTCTATAAGATCCCCTCTCAATCTCCTAAATTCTAGAGAGTATAAACCAAGTCTATCCAGTCTTTCTTCATAAGACAGTCCTGACATCCCAGGAATCAGTCTGGTGAACCTTCTCTGCACTCCCTCTATGGCAATAATGTCCTTCGTCAGATGTGGAGACCAAAACTGTACGCAATACTCTAGGTGAGGTGTGGTCTCACCAAGACCCTGTACAACTGCAGTAGAACCTCCCTGCTCCTATACTCAAATCCTTTTGCTATGAAAGCTAACATACCATTCTCCTTCTGGTGCATAACAGACCAGAAGTCGACAGTTATTCTGGAAATAAATTTGATTTAAACTGACTGGGGTTATTTCAGTCTAAGAAACATTTTCACTGCAAAGAATTGTAAATAAACTATGGTACAAGTGGATTCTCTCCCATGATTTATGTGCATAATGTACGAGTCGTTATTTCTCTGCGGACATTTGGAAACGATGTGAGATTTTAAGGTGGTTTCACAAAAAAGTGGGAAAGTTATACAATTCTTTAGTGTATAGTTTAGAGATACAGCATGGAGCCAGGCCCTTCAGCCCACCGAGTCAATGCTGACCATCAATCACCCATTCATACTATGTTATCCTGCATCCGCTCCCTACAAACTAGGGGCAATTTACAGAAGCCAATTAACCTACAAACCCACACGTCTTTAGGATGTGGGAGGAAACCGGAGCACCCGGGGAAAACTCATGCGGTCACAGGAAACTCCGTACGGACAGCAGCCGCAGTCAAGATTGAACCCAGGTATCTGGCGTACTAAGTCCAAACCGACCATCGATCATCGATCACAAATTATCTTTTAATTGTGGTCCTTTATTTATAAAGGTCCTTTAATTGTGACTCATTCACTCGGGAATTGAAGCTTGGGAAATCATTTGGTTTTTATTGTTCATTTATTTTGAATGATTTAATTATGTGTGGCCTTAATCTTTTATCCATGTCTGCTTATTAACTTGCAACGATGAAAAATAATGGAATAAGTAGTTAGCGACAGAGTGCTATTTGGAATACACTATTCAATGCCCTTGCAACAGAGAGCTGGGAAAGTAAACATATTTTAACACATTCTTGGATTTCTTCCTGTAAGGAACAAGCAGTTGTTTTAGATCTGCAGTTCAGCACAATTCAATAAGATCACGCGCTGGGCCACAGTAAACGTCTCCCAGCTGCGACCTTTAGTAGCCTCTCCATGTTCGTCTCTTGAATCAATAAAGGGATGGGGTTTGTATGAAAATTAATGATGTCAATGTTTAGAGCATAATTACAATCCAAATGCAAAATTGCTTCACTCTTGCCAGTCAAGAAAAATAACGTCATCTTTGTGCTCGGAGACTAATTTGCACATGTTGCTCCAGAATGAATACCAAAAACTTTGGAGATTTTTAGAGGAAAACATCTAAGTGGCATCAATAATTTTACTTTTTTTTATAGGCTTTTAGAGATACAGCGCAGAAACAGGCCTTTCAGTCCACTGAGTGCGGCAATCAGCGATCCCCACAAATTAACAATATTCCTACACACACTCGAGACAACTTATATTTACACCAAGCCAATGAACCTACAAACCTGTATGTCTTTGGAGTGTGGGAGGAAACTCAATTCTCAGAGAAAACCCGTTGCAGTCCATGGGGATACATGGAAAATAGGTGTAGGAGGAGGCCATTGGGCCCTTCGAGCCTGCACCGCGAGAACATACAAGCTGCATACAGACAACACCCATAGTCAGGATCGAACCCGGGTCTCTGGCGCTGTGAGGCAGCAACTCTACCGCTGCACCACTGTGCCGCCCCAAAAACCTCCTCCTTTCTCTGAAGGATTTGTCTGTGTGGAAAGTCTCAAATGAATCTTCAATAAACTGTCATGTTATTTCTAGAATCATGAATGAAGAGAGTTTAATTGACAGTAAAACAATGAAATTCTAACATGCAGCAACATAATAGGCCTGCAAATGCTATACATGGACATAATATATAATAAACAATAAAATGAATAACCACAATACTGGTGCAAAAAAGAACTAAGTCCATACTGCAACCATAGACAGTGCAAAGATGTTCATAGCTGCAGTTAGTGTTGTGTAGTGTTCAATAGCCTGATAGTTGCTGGGACCATCGAGTTCTTGGTCACCTCCCTGACCAAGGCCCTTCTCCCCCGATTGCCCAGTTTGTCCGGGCGGCCAGCTCTATGGGTGGTTCCAAAGATCTTCCATTTAAGAATGACGGAGGCCACTGTGCTCTTCGGGACCTGCAATTGTTTTATACCCTTCCCCAGAACTGTGTCTCGACACAATCCTGTCTCGGAGGTCCACGGACATTTCCTTCATCTTCAGGGCTTGGTTTTTGCTCTGACATGCACTGTCAACTGTGGGACCTTATATAGGCAGGTGTGTGCCTTTCCAAATCATGTCCAATCAATTTAATTTACCACTGGTGGACTCCAATCAAGTTGTAGAAACATCTCAAGGATAATCAATGGAAACAGGATGAACCGCAGCTCAATTTTGAGTGTCTTAGCAAAGGGTCTGAATACTTATGTAAATGTGATATTTCAGTTATTTATTTTTAATTACTTTGCAAATATTTCTAAACACATGTTTTCACTTTTTCATTCTGGGGTATTGTGTGGAGATTGAAGTCTCCCGTTGTGACGTTGCGACTCACAGCAACCCTCCCCCAACTGCGCCTCGCCATCCCTCTTCCTACCCCTATCCTCCTCCCTTCCCCCTTCATCCCCCGACACTCCCTCCCCCTACTCTTCATCCTCCCTCTTCTCTCCCTCCCTCTCCCCTCCCCCTCCTCTCCCTATTACACCATCTGGAAGAAGGCCAAGGATGGCAGCTGCAGGCAAACAGCGCCATCTGCAGTGTAGGACACAAAGGGCTGGAATAACTCAGCGGGGCAGGCAGCATCTCTGGAGTAAAGGAATCGGTTTTAAAGTGAAGGGGAAAAAATTTAATAGGAATCTGAGGGTTAACTTTTTAACACAAAGGGTGGTGGGTGTATGGAACAACCTGCCAGAGGAGGTAGTTGAAGCTGGGACTATCCAAATGCTTAATAAACATTTCGACAGGTACAGTACATGGGTAGGACAGGTTTGGATGTATATGGACCATTTTGCGGGCAGGTGGGTCTAATATAGATGGGACATGTGGCCGGTGTGGGCAAGATGGGCCGAAGGGCCTGTTTTCCACACTGTATCACTCTATGACTCCATGACTATGACTCTAGCTGACATTTCAGGTCGAGACCCTTCTTCAGACAGGGGGAGAGGGACGAAAAGATACAGAACAAATCAGAGCCAGCACTGAAAGATGGAGCCCACAATGGTCCATTATTGGTTGTGGAGGAAGTCATAACGAAGTTATACGAACTGTAAAACTCACAGGATATCTAGGGTGGGGGAGGGACGGAGAGATAGGGAATGCAAGGGTTACTTTAAATTGGAGAAATTAATTTTAATTTGGCTGGGTTGTAAGCTGCTTAAGAGAAATATATGGTGATGTTCCGGATTGAGACCTTTCTTCAGAATTAAGGGTCTTCAGTCTAAAGGAGGGTCCCGAACCCGAACCATGTTCACCTATCCATGTTCTCCAGAGATGCTGCCTGACCCGCTGAGTTACTCCAGCACTCTGTGAAACGTCACCTATCCATGTTCTCCAGAGATGCTGCCTGACCCGCTGAGTTACTCCATAACTCTGTGCCCTTCTGTGTATTAGCCAGCGTCTGCAGTTCATTGTTTTTAACCATCTGCAGTTTCCTCTCTAAGTTACTCACCATCCTGCCATGGAAACTTATCACTGTTCCTTTACTGTCAATGAAACTTAATCCAAGAACTTCCTGCTCAGCAGCACAATGCAATTGCCTTCCTCAGAAAGATCACACCAGTTTATGAAGGTGGCTCCAAAGTGCATTTGGAAATAGACAATATTGTTTTCAGTGTGCCACCAATTTTCCAGCAACTGATGGTCCCGCACCTCGTTTATTTAATCTGGACCAAATTACGAGGGCGTTGCATGTGATGCACACATGTGATGCCTCCGTCCTGAAAGGGTTCATTGTTTACCTCTTTGTCAATTGTTAATTCTTTATGTTCATAGGTTCTAGAAGCAGAATTAGGCCATTCGACCCATCGTGCCTACTCCACCATTCAACTATGGCTGATCTATCCTTCCCTCTCAACCCCAGCCCCCTGCCTCCTCCAACACCTGCACTAATCAAGAATCTATCAATCTCCACCTTAAAAATGTCCACTGACAGCCTCCACAGCCGTCAATGAATTCCACAGATTCACCACCCTCTGACTAAAGAAATTCCTCCTCATCTCCTTTCTAAAAGTACGTCCTTTTATTCTGAGCAGGCTGGGTCTCTATTCCTTGGAGTGCAGGACGATAGAGGTATACAAAATCATGAGGGGAATAGATAGGGTGAATGCACAGAGTTGGGGAATCAAGAACTAGAGGAGATAGGTTTACGGTGAGATGGGAAAATGTAATAGGGACCTGAGGGGCAGCCTTTTTCCACACACGGTGGTGGGTGTATGGAACGAGCTGCCAGAGGAAGTAGTTGAGGCAGCGACTGTCACAACATTTCAAGGACATTCAGACAGGTATATGGATAGAAAGGTTTGGAGGGACATAGGCCAAACGTGGGCAGATGGGACTAGTGGGACATCTTGTTTGCCCCATACTCTAAACCTTTCCTATACATTTACCTGTCTAAATGCTTCTTAAATATTGCCACAGTTCCTGCCTCATCTATCTCCCTCCTTAGTGGGGCAATGAGCAAGTTGGGCCGAAGGCTGTTTCCATGCTGTATGATTCTATTTTGTAAAAAGCTTGTAAAAACTTGTAATCAAGAAATGCCTCTTTTTATCCACCTGCGGCTGAATCAAATGGTAGCACAAGGCACCTGTGCAGTTTTAAAGACACAAAGCTTTGGCAGGCAGCATGTCCAGAGAAAAAGAATGGGTGACGTTTCGAGTTGGGACCAGAGCATCCAGCTTGGTGAGTCTCTGAAATAGGCACCGTACTATAACCATATAACCATATAACAATTACAGCACAGAAACAGGCCATCTCGGCCCTACAAGTCCGCGCCGAACAACTTTTTTCCCTTAGTCCCACCTGCCTGCACTCATACCATAACCCTCCATTCCCTTCTCATCCATATGCCTATCCAATTTATTTTTAAATGATACCAATGACCTGCCGACACCACTTCCACTGGAAGCTCATTCCACACCGCTACAACTCTCTGAGTAAAGAAGTTCCCCCTCATGTTACCCCTATATGTGGGATTACAATATATTTTGTGCAGAACAACTGTTGCCAGCCAATTCAAGCTTCCACGTCTGCCAATGTTAATGGCACTGTTCAATTTTAGTCAATGAAGGAGATGCAGTGGTAACTGTCTTTTAGTGACCATCTGCAGAACTGCAATTGCTGATTTTTGGTTATTATTTCATAGTTAATTTCTGATTCAAATAGGAGGGAAAATAATTCGTGCTTTGTCCTTTCAAGAGGTACAGAAGTGTGAAACACACACCTCCAGATTCAGGCACAATTTCTTCACAGCTGTTATCAGGCAACTGAACTATCCTACCATAACTAGAAAGCATTCCTGAGCTATCATCTTCCTCATTGGAGACCCTGAGACTATTTTTGATTGGAGTTTACTTGAGTTTATTGTGCGCAAAACATTATTCCCTTTATCCTGTATCTGTACTCGGTGGACGGCTCGATTGTAACATGTGTAGTTTTTCCGCTGACTGGATAACACGCAACAAAAAATCTTTTGACTGTACCTCGGTACTAAACAAAACTAAACTGAACTTTTAAGAGAAGATAGACACAAAAAGCTGTAGTACTTCAGGAGGTCAGACAGCATCTGTGGAGAAAAGGAATAGGTGACTTTTCGGAGCTGAAGAAGGGTCTCGACCCAAAACATCACCTATTCCTTTTCATCAGAGATACTGTCTGACCCACTGATTTACACCAGCTTTTTGTGCCTTTCTTTGGTTTAAACCAGCATCTGCAGTTCCTTCATACACAAAGTTTTAATAGATTTATAAATCAAAGATGAATTTAACAAATGCAGGATTCCAGCTTCAATACATCATGATCACAGTCATACTTTATTAGACAAGTATGTTTTGCAACATACGGGGAATTTGATTTGCCATACAGTCATACCAATAAAAAGCAACAAGATACACAAAATACATTTTAACATAAACATCCACCACGGTGACTCCTCCACATTCCTCACTGTGATGGAAGACAAAATATGGTTCAATCTCTTCCCTTCTTTGTTCTCCCGCAGTCGGGGGCCTCGAGCCCTCTGTTGACGGGACGATATTAGCTCCCTTAGTTGGCGTTTGGGCCCTCTACATCGGGACGATCAAGCTCCTGCATCGGGGGGATGTCAGCTCCCCCGCGCTGGGTAATCGGACCCAGGATCGGGGCTGGTCTAACCTTCTGCGTTGTTTGGAACTTCCCGACATCGGTCTCTACCCGAGACTGTGACCTCCGCGATGTTAAAATCCACAGGCCAGGGATCAGCTCCAATGGTTAGTCCAAGTCCCCGTGGTGGGGCTCAAAATCAGTCCCGGGCAAGGCCTCCAGCTCCATGATGTTAGGCCGCAGAGCGACTGGAGATACGATCCGGAAAACAATCACATCTCTGGCAAGGTAAGAGATTGAAAAATTATTTCCCCGACCTCCTTCGCAACATAAAACAAACCAGCGAACATTAACACAAATTTTTAAAACTCACTTAAATTAACAAAAAAAAGACTATTGGTGAGGCTGCCATGGTGCGGCGCCCCCTGGTGATTCTTTATTATTTAACAATTCACATGACCAAGCCTGGATGTGTGGAGAAACTGCAAAAACTGCCTTTCAAACAGCATTTATATTCTTGAAGATGGGAAAAGTAAGATTCCTGGTGAATCAGATCTGGAATATTTTGTCCCATTTTCCACATACAGTCAGACACAAAACTATCAGAACTGTTAAGACAGCTGCTCTTTGAATTTATCGACAGGCAGCAATGAGAGAATCCTAGTAATTCCTACCATGGTTTTCCATGGGTCACAGAGTTATCGTTTAGTTTCGTTGAGTTCATTGTCATGTGTACCGAGGTACAGGGAAAAGCCTTTGTTACGTGCTAACTAGACAGCAGAAAGACAATATATGATTACAATCGAGTGTAGATACATGTTAAGGGAATAACGTTTAGTGCAAGGTAAAGCCAGCAAAGTCCGATCAAGGGTAGTCCGATGGTCACCAGTGATGTAGATAGTAGATCAGCACTGCTCTCTAGTTGTGGTAGGATGGTTCAGTTGCCTGATAACAGCTGGGAAGCAACTGTCCCTGTATCTGGAGGTGTGCGTTTTCACACTTCTGTATCTTTTGCCTGATGGGAGAGGGGAGAAGAGGGAGTGGTGCGACTCGTCCTCGATTATGCTGCTGGGCTTGACGAGGCAGCGTGAGATATAAATGGAGTCAATGGATGTTGTCTATATGGACTTTATTAAGGCCTTTGACAAGGTTCCTCATGGAAGGTTGGTTAAGAAGGTTCAACTGTTGGGTATAAATGCAGGAGTAGCAAGATGGATTCAACAGTGGCTGAATGGGAGAAGCCAGAGGGTAATGGTGGATGGTTGTTTGTCGGGTTGGAGGCAGGTGACGAGTGGGGTGCCTCAGGGATCTGTGTTGGGTCCTTTGCTGTTTGTCATGTACATCAATGATCTGGATGAAGGTGTGGTAAATTGGATTAGTAAGTATGCAGATGATACCAAGATAGGGGGTGTTGTGGATAATGAAGAGGATTTCCAAAGGCTACATAATGATTTAGGCCATTTGGAAGAATGGGCTGAAAGATGGCAGATGGAGTTTAATGCTGATAAATGCGAGGTGCTACACCTCGGCAGGACAAATCAAAATAGGACGTACATGGTAAATGGTAGGGAATTGAAGAATACAGTTGAACAGAGGGATCTGGGAATAACCGTGCATAGTTCCTTGAAGGTGGAATCTCATATAGATAGGGTGGTAAAGAAAGCTTTTGGTATGCTAGCCTTTATAAATCAGAGCATTGAGTCTAGAAGCTGGGATATAATGTTAAAATTGTACAAGTTTAGTTTATAGATACAGCGTGGAAACAGGCCCTTCGGCCCACCGAGTCCACGCCAACCCGTGATCCCCGCACTCCAACACTATCCTACACACACACACACAGTTGGGACAGTTTACAATTGTGCCAAGCCAATTAGCCTACTAACCTGTACATCTTTGGAGTGTGGGACGAAACCGGAGCACCCGGAGAAAATCCATGCAGGTCACGGTAAGGAGGTACAAACTTCTTGTTTATAAGGATTCGCCCTTGGTTGTACAAGGAAATCAAGGAACCCAAGGAACCAACAACTTAACACTTATTCCAGAAAAGAAATACACTTTTTTTTAATCCACTCCAGCCTTGGAGAGATAGCATGCAGAATTGCACGTATGCAGATCCCATGTTCCACCAACCCAGATCCAATATTGTCATGGGAATATAGACTGCTCTGATTCTATGAAGGAAAGAAACACCTTGAAACCTGCAACTCCATTCCTTCCAACAGCACCTGCCCAACTATCGGCGTAACCACACACAAGGCATTGGTGAGACCAAATCTGGAGTATGGTGTACAATTCTGGTCACCCAATTATAGGAAGGATGTCAACAAAATAGAAAGAGTACAGAGGAGATTTACTAGAATGTTGCCTGGGTTTCAACAACTAAGTTACAGAGAAAGGTTGAATAAGTTAGGTCTTTATTCTCTGGAGCACAGAAGGTTAAGGGGGGACTTGATAGAGGTCTTTAAAATGATGAGAGGGATAGACAGAGTTGATGTGGACAAGCTTTTCCCTTTGAGAATAGGGAAGATTCAAACAAGAGGACATGACTTTAGAATTAAGGGACAGAAGTTTAGCGGTAACATGAGGGGGAACTTCTTTACTCAGAGAGTGGTAGCGGTGTGGAATGAGCTTCCAGTGGAAGTGGTGGAGGCAGGTTCGTTGGTATCATTTAAAAATAAATTGGATAGGCATATGGATCAGATGGGAATGGGGGTTTATGGTATGAGTTCAGACAGGTGGGACTAAGGGTAAAAAATAATTCAGCACGGACTTGTAGGGCCGAGATGGCCTGTTTCCGTGCAGTAATTGTTATATGGTTATATGAAGCTTTAATGACAAATATTCTAGTTGCTATGATTCACATGTACAGATTTAATTTAGTTTAGTTTAGTTTAGTTTAGTTATTTTTTCATTTTGGTTCATTCCGGTTTGTTTCATTAAGTTTAGACAGGTCCTTCAGCCCACCATATCCACGCCGACCAGTGATCACCCCACACACTAGGGACAATTTACAATTTTATCAAAGCGAATAAACCTACAAACCTGTACGTCTTTGGAGTGTGGGAGGAAACCGGAGATCCTGGAGAAAACCCACGCGGGTCACAGAGAGAACGTACAAACTCCGTACAGATAGCACCCATAGTCAGGATCAAACACAGGTCTTTGGCGCTGTGAGCAGCAAATCTACCGCAGAGATACCATTATAAACTCATTTAAATTGGTATCTCAACGGTGGCGGCATGGTGGTGCAGCGGTGGAGTTCCTGCCTTATAGCGCCAGAGACCAGGGTTCGATCCTGACCATGGGTGTTGTCTGTATGGAGTTTGGACGTTCTCCCTGTGACCTGTGTGGGTTTTCTCCGGGGTCTCTGGTTTCCTCCCCCACTCCAAAGACATGCAGGTTAATTGGCTTCGGTAAAAATAGTAAATTATCCCTCATGTGTAGGATAATGTTAGTGTGTGGGGATCGCTGGTCTGCATGGGCTTTGTGGGCCGAAGGGCCTCTTTCTGCAAGTGAAGAGTATGTCATTTACATATGTGCTAACAACAGAACAATGAAATTCTTGCTTGCAGCAGCACAATGCGCCTATAAACACAAGACATATACATATATTATATGTAATAAACAAAAAAACAATAAATGAATAACCACAATACCAGTGCGCAAAATAATATTTGGAATGTTTAAACTACATTAAAGACAGTATATATTCATATACTCAGGGGACAAGGTAGTGTGAATGCACAATCGTTTACCTATGTAGGGAGGTCAAGAACCAGACGACATAGGTTTAAAGTGAGAGGGGAATGATTTAATAGGATCATGAGGGGCAACTTTTTCACTCAGTGTGGTGGGTGTATGGAGCAAGCTGCCAGAGGCGGTAGTTGAAGCAAGTACAATAACAACAGTTAATAGACACTTGGACAGGTACATGGACATGAAAGGTTTCGAGGGATGTGGGCCAAATGTGGGTAAATGGGACTACCTTAGATGGGGCTTGTGCAAGTTGGGCAAGATGGCTTGTTTCCTTGCTGGATGGCCCCATGAATATAACAATGACTGTGATCCATCATTATTTTTCTGTTTTAAACTAAACTAAACTTAAAAGGACCTCTTCTTCGTGGTGAATTACATATAAATATTTACAACATTGTCATGAAGACATAATCAGGTCCATTGTGCCACAGAGTGGCCGTTTAAAGACAAGCAGAAGTGCTTTGATTATTTGTGAAAGTTTGATTTATTTGATTAAAGATGTGCAATATAGAACTTTAAAATTTGCACTAAAAATGAGAAATACATCAAGCGGTATGAATAAACGTTCAGTTATTGGAACCTCTGGTATACACATTGCTACTTTGCAAAGTGTCTCAAAAACTGAAGTTGTATTTTCCCATCCTCTCAGGATGCTTCTCTTTGGTTTATTGTATTTGAAGGTAGAATGTAATGTCCTCATTTTTACTCTTGGGTGCAATGATGCACCATGTGAAGGCACAGATTGCTTAAGTGACTCAGCAGGTCAGGCAGCATCTCTAGTGAAAAAGAATGAGTGCCGTTTCGGGTCGGGACCTTTCCGCAGAATAAAAGTGGTTGGAGGGGGTGGGGGGAGGTGATGATGTGGAGGCAAGAAATAACAAGGACTAATCATGGCCAGCCACAAATGACCTCAGGCAGGGTGGTGCATGGTGGACCCATTTAGTTTAGTTCAGTTTAGTTTACAGATACAGCGTGGAAACAGGACCCTCGGCCCACCAAGTCTGCACCGACCAATAATCCCCGCATATTGACACTACCCTACACACACTAGGCTAGGGACAATTTACATTTTAAACTGAGCCAATTAACCTACAAATCTGTATTATAATAATAATAATACATTTTATTTATGGGCGCCTTTCAAGAGTCTCAAGGACACCTTACAAAATTTAGCAAATAGAGTAAAAACATGTAATCGGAATAAAATAAACAGTAAAGGCATCACCAGTACACAAATTAAAGACAGAATTCAAACAAAAGACAAAAATCAAAAACACAATATGAAGAGAGAGCAGCGGCAGCTAAAGCGCGCCAGCGTACACTCTCCCTTCCAGCAGCCATCTTGCACACAGAATAAAATAATCATTTACACACAAAAAAACATCCACCCTACAATGGTTACCACTGTGGGGAAAGGCACAATGTCCAGTCCCCATCCCCAGTTCTCCCATAGTCAGGCCTATTGAGGCCTCCACAGTTGCCTCTGCGGAGGCCTAATGTTCCTGGCTGTTTTCGCCGGGTGGTGTTGCTCCAGCGTCGGGAGAGTCCTCACAGCGGCTGGGACGGCTGGAACAGCCGATTCCCTACCGGGAGTCCACGGCATTCCGAAGCCGATAGGGCTGCGTCGGTTTGGTGCTCCGAGGCTCCCGATGTTAAAGTCGGCGCCGCCGCCCGCGGCTGGTCGCTACACAGTCCCGCAGCTCGACGGTGTTGATCATGGCGGTCTCGGCATACCGGAGCTCCAGCGCGGCGGTCCAGGCAAGGCATTGCCCGCTCTGCGATAGCGCTCCAGCGCTGTGCCGCCACCGAAGCTGAAGGTGCTGGGCGGTCCCCGCCAGGAAAACGCCATTCCACTCCCGCTGGTAGGCCGCAAGGACGGGTCGACGGTGCAGCTCGGGGAAAAAGCTGTCTCACCGACCAGGTAGGGACCTAGAAAATAGTTTCCCCCTTTAAGGGCCTGTCCCACCAGCAAGCGGCGAGCGCGACCTAATGTGGTCGCTTGAGCCGTACGGCCTCGCGCCACCGGTCCCACTTCAATCGCCGGAGCCCTATGGAGCTGGTCCAGACATCGCGCGGGGCTCCGGATAACTGTATGTCTTTGGAATGTGGGAGGAAACCGAAGGTCTTGGAGAAAACCCACGCAGTCATTGGGGGAACATGCAAACTCCGTACAGAGAGCACCCGTAGTCATGATCGAAGCTGGATCTCTGGCGCTGTAAGGCAGCAACTCTACCGCTGCACCACCGTGCCACCCATTGTTGGCCAGGGAAGGTGTGATCTCAAGAGAAACAATGTGGAGAACTGTGGAACTGGTAACACGACTAGGGTGGAGGAAGTGTGTTGGATGGAACTGCAGATGTGGGTTATACACCAAAGATAGGCACAAAATGCTGGAGTAATTCTGCAGGACAGGCAGACTCTCTGGAGAGAAGGAATGGGTTACGTTTCGGCTCAAGACCCTTCTTCAGACTGGGGCGCAAGGACAGAGGGAGTAGTGGGGGGAAGTATGAAATGATGTTACTTAAAATTAGAGAAGTCAATGTTCATACTGCTGGGGTGTAAGCTACCCAAGTGAAATATGAGGTGCTGCTCCTCCAATTTGCGCTGGGCCTCACTCTGACAATGGAGGAGGCCCAGGACAGGAAGGTCAGTGTGGGAATGGGAGGGGGAGTTAAAGTGTTTGGCAACCGGGAGATCAGGGAGGCCCATGTGGACTGAGCGGAGGTGCTCAGTGAAACAGTCACCAAACCTGTGCTTGGTCTCGCCGATGTACATGAACCCACATTGGGAACAGTGGATGCAGTATATGAGATTGGAGGCGGTACAGGTGAACCTCTGTCTCACCTAGGGTTGCCAACTGTCCTGTATTAGCCGGGACATCCCGTTTTTTGGGCTAAGTTGGTTTGTCCCATGCGGGACCGCCCTTGTCCCGTATTTGACCGTTACTACTTGGGTTGAGGGGACTGTCAGGTCAGAGCACCGCGTCCGGCCCCGCCTCACCCGTCCCGACGTAGTGCAGCCCATGAAGTGCAGCAGCAGCGCCTCGCCTGTGGCCCCGTCGGTCGGCAGCCCGGCCAGCTGTCTGACCTTCAGACCTTCGCTTACCGCCGACACCACCACCCCTCCTTCTCATGGCCGATCATCGGTTCATGAGTTGGATGTGGTGCCGGACTTTGCGTGCGATGTTGCCGGGGCCAACTCAGCTGGCCCGCAGGCTGGGCTTTGTGTGTAGTCCAGCACCCGGGCCAACTCATCATTCACCCAGCCACGGCCGAGTCGGTCAACGCATTACTGTCGGAAATTTGGCCCATATTTTGACCTTTTATCCCTTAATTGGGAGTGAGAAAGTTGGCAACCCTCGTCTCTCGTGAAAGTACTGTCAGGGTCCCTGGATGGAGCTCCAGAGGTGCTGCCTGACCCACTGAGTAACTCCAGCACTTTGTGTCTTTCTGTGTATTAAACAGCATTTGCAGTTTTTTGTTTCAACATTTTATTGATATACTGTTATTTTGTACATTTTGATTCATCGAAAGGTACAACTTGGAAACAGGCCCTTTGGCCCACTGACTCAAAGCTGACTATTGATCACCAGTTCACACTAGTCCAATGTTGTCCCACAATCGCATCCACTCCCTACACACAAGGGGCAATTTACAGTCCAATCAATCTGTAAACCCGCATGTCTTTGGGATGCGGGAGGAAACCGAGCACCCGATGGAAACCAATATGATCACGGGGAGAACATGCAAACTCCGCAAAGGCAGCACCAGAGCTCAGGATCGAACCCAGGTCCCTGGTGCTGAGGGGCAGCAGCTCTGCCTGCTGCACCACTGTGTTTCCGTGCTGTATTTCTCTGTGACTTTATACCAGGAGGTGCTCCATGTGTGGGCAGCACGGTGGTGCAGCAGGAGAGTTGCTGCCGTACAGCGCCAGAGACCCGGGTTCAGTCCTGACCACGGGTGCAGTTTGTACGCATTTTATACATTCTCGCTGTGATCACGTGGGTTTTCTCCGGATGCTCTGGTTCCCTACCACACTCCAAAGACGCGCAGGTTTGTAAGTTATTTGGCTTCTGTGAAAAAAAATTGTAAATTGTCCCTAGTGTGTAGGATAGTGCTAGTATACGGGCTGATCACTGGTCGGCACGGACTCGGTGGGCCAAAGTGCCTGTTTCCACTCTGTATCTCTAAAGTCTAAAGTTGATCGATCCACCACCCCTTGCTACAGGGACACAAAAGATGCTGTGGGTCTATTCTAAAGAAAAGCAGGGGAGATCCCTCCGTGATGTTCTGCAGTTCTCTAGTTAAACCTGAGGCTTAAAAAGACATAAAGTACTGGAGTAACTCTCTGCAGAACATGGATAAGCAGCTTCGCCAATTATATTTAAGAATCAGATTATCCTGTCTGCCTAGTTCTACCTGCTATAACACATTCCTTGTGCACAACATGTTCATACTTCAAAGTACTGTTTCCTTGGCTGTGAAGTAATGTAGCACATCCTAAAATCCTTTTTGATTAAATGTAGTGCATTGCTAACCACACTATGTCAACTTAACCAGATTAATTAATGGGTGAAACTAAATGGCACTATCTCTAGTATCTTCCCACACCTTATAGCGCAATAGTTTTAATTACTGGTGTGTTATTATATGGAGTCATTGAGTCATACAGCAATGAAACAGGCCTTTCGGCCCAACTCATCCATGCTGACCAAGATGCCCCATCTACACTATTCCCATTTGCCGGCATTTGGCCTGTATCCCTCTAAACATTCATATCGAAGTTTGACAGAAAGTGTTGGGGTAACTCAGCGGGACATGCAGCATCGCTGGAGAGAAAGAATGGGTGACGTTTTGGTTCTTGACCCTACTTCAGACTCTAGACCTTTTCTATCCATGTACCTGTCCAAGTGTATTTTAAATGTTGTGATGGTATTTGACACAACTACCTCCTCTGGCAGCTCATTCCATATACCCACCATCTATTGAGTGAAAAAGATGCCCTTCACGTTCCTATTAAATCTTTCTCCTCTCACCTTAAACCCATGTCCTCTGGTTTTTGATTCCCCTACTCTGGGTAAAAGAGTTGGGGCTTTCACCGATAAAGTGTGAAAACGCACACCTTCAGATTCAGGGACAGTTTCTTCCCAGCTCTTATCAGGCAACTGAACCATCCTACCACAACCAGAGAGCAGTGCTGAACTACTATCTACCTCGTTGGTGATCCTCGGAATATCCTTGATCGGACTTTGCTGGCTTTACCTTGCACTAAACATTATTCCCTTACGCTGTAAATGGATCGATTGTAATCATGTATTGTCTTTCTGCTGACTGGATAGCACACAACAAAAGCTTTTCACTGTACCTCGGTACACGTGACAATAAACTAAACTCCAACTGAAGCCCTACCTATTCCACTCACATAGTTAGCAAGAATTGCTGAAGATAATAAACAAATCTTCGAATCTGTAATATGCAATGTTACCTGCACTATTATTAAATTAACAGACTTATAATTAACTTGCAAGCTGTTATTTAGTTAATGCCCTTTTCACGCCTGAAGAGTATTATTCCTTTCTCTATGCAGCGGCCAAATCTAAGCAGAAGCAACTCTCTGTCACACACACTGCATTTTGACCACAGTTGTGATGGTAGTGAAGTGGTTTTGATTTAAACAAATGCTAAATTGTAAGTAACTCAGCGATATTTCATGTTGGAACTCTAAAGTTCTAGGAGCAGAATTTGGCCCATCAAGTCTACTCCACCATTCAATCATGGCAAATCTATCTATCCCTCTCAACCCCAATCTCAAGTGTCAAATCAAGTCAAGAGAATTTATTGTCATGTGTCCCAGATATTACAATGAAATTCTTGCATTGTGCAGCACAACAGATCAGACCAGTGTGTCTATACCATAGAATATATATATATATATATATATATATATATATATATATATATATATATGCACACATCAGATAAAGTGCAATAGGCTGTTATAATTCAGAGTTTGTTTGAAATTGTGTTTAATAGTCTGATGGCTGTGGGGAAGAAGCTGTTCCTGAACTTGGATGTTGCAGATTTCAGGCTCCTGTACCTTCTACCCGATGGCAGCGGAGAGATGAGTGTAGGTCCTTGATGATGTTGGCAGCCTTTTTGAGGCTCCTGCCTTCTCCCCGTAACTCCCGACACCCGCACTAATCAGCCCACTCTTCTTCAGATAGACACAAAAATCCGGAGTAACTCACCTGGTCAGGCATCTCTGAAGAAAAGGAATGGGTGACGTTTCGGGTCGAGACCCTTCTTCTCGACCCGAAATGCCACCTATTCCTTTTCTCCAGAGATGCTGCCTGACCCGCTGAATTACTCCAGCTTTTTGTGTCTACCTTCGGTTTAACTAGCATTTGCTGTTCCTTCCTACTCTATTCTTCAGCCTGATCAGAGTAGGGGGAAGTTTAGCTTGGCATCATGTTCGGTACAAACATTGTGTGCTATGTTCTATAATCTGTTTTAAAAACCCTAGTCAGGATCGAACCTGGGTCACTGGCGGTGCCCAGCGTGGTAATTATGTGACACATTTTTATTTAAATATGATGCGTGTGAAATGAATTGGACTATGTACCAGTGTATAATTTCTAATATAGGGAAAGGAAAGATTGGAAAAGCTTTTCATAATGTAGGTTTATCTCATGCTCAGAAGCCTGACCTTTGTTATATATTGCTCAAGTCCTGACAGATCTAACAAAGCCACACAGCACTGATGCAACAATGCAAGTGTTGGAATGTTTATTTTAAGCAAATGATTACCACAGAGGAACAGATGAGATGCTTATCTAACATGTATCTAAGTGCTTATGTATGGTGATACCTGTACTGAACTGGATACAAAATAAATGTTACTGTACCTCGTAACATGAATCACTGAACCATTGACATTTCCCTTATAATAGTTTAGTTCAGTTTAGTTTATTTTCACGTGCACCGAGGTACAGTGAAGAGCTTTTTGTTGCGTGCTAACCAGTTAGCAGAAAGGCAATACATGATTACAATCGAGCCGTCCACAGTGTACAGATACAGGACAAAGGGAATAACGTTTAGTGCAAGGTAAAGCCGGCAATGTCCGATCAAAGATAGTCCGAGGGTCACCGATGAGGCAGATAGTAGGTCAGGACTGCTCTCTGGTTCTGATAGAATGATTCAGTTGCCTGATAACAGCTGGGAAGAAACTGTCCCTGAATCTGGAGATGTGCGTTTTTGCACTTTAATACCTTTTGCCCGAGGGTAGAGGGGAGAAGGGGGAGTAGCCAGGGTGCGACTCATCCTTGATTATGCTGCTGGCCTTGCTGAGGCATGATGAGGTATAAATGGAGTCAATGGAAGGGAGGTTGGTTTGTGTGATGGTCTGGGCTGTGTCCACAATTCTCCCCAATTTCTTGCGGCCTTGGATGGAGCTGTTCCCAAATGAAGCTAAGATGCATCCTGATATTGTCTGAGTCCTTCTTGATGCTAGCGATTTAGATGGGGCAGGACTTCTTAGATGCATTTGGGAGAGTTTCTTGAAACTGGGTATAGGACCTTGTATTGGGAAAGAGATCAAACAAGATAATTGGAGTTAATTTTGGTTGCATTTGGGAAGCAGCGATCATAACTCTACATGTTTTAAGACTGTATCATTGAATCTGCCGATGTCATTATGAAACAAGTTTGCGGATGTCACTATAAAACAGGTATATCGTAGACAGTGAAGGTTATATCAGGAATTACAGCGGGATCTTGATCCGCTGGGCAAGTGGGTTGTGAATCAGGACTGAAGAAGGGTGCCAACCCAAAATGTCACCTATCCATGTTCTCCAGAGGTGCTGCCTGACCCGCTGAGTTAAGGGCCTGTCCCACTGTACGATCTAATTCACGAGTTCTCCCGAGTTTGCCCTGATTCGAACTCAGAGAATTATGGTAATAGCCGCTCGTAGGTAATCGGGGCTCTCGTGGACATTTTACAACATGTTGAAAAATCTTCACGAGTCTTCACGAGCTTACCGCATTTCCCGAGTACCTGCCGTCAGCGTTACGAGCCGCTAAGAGACGTCCCGAGCTGCGACGTACCCGCTACGTACATTCTACGTGCTTACCATGAGTTTGATTTTTTTTTTAACTCAGGAGAGCTCTTGGGTGAACTCGTACAGTGGGGCAGGCCCTTTACTCCAGCACTCTGTGAAACGTCACCTATCCATGTTCTCCACAGATACTGCGAATGCAGGAGGAAAGTGGCAGGTTCCAGCTTTCCTCTCTCCACCCTCTACACTCAGCCTGAAGAAGGGTCTTGACCTGAAATGTCATCTATCCAAGTTCTCCAGAGATGCTCTGGAGGGGGGGGGGGGGGGGGGGGGGGGGGGGGGGGGGGGGGGGGGGGAGGAGTAAGGGGACTGGAAATTTTGAGGTGGGTGATGTCCCGCCAGCAGTTGGAAATGACAAGATCTAAAGAAGGTAAGTGGCCATCAGGAGGAGTCCAAGAGGTGGGGGTCCATTGGAGATGGGAGAAGGGGTCATCAATGGGTGGTGAGGACTCCTTCCCATAGAAAAAGGCTTGGAGGCGAACCTGGAACTCATTGAATTTTCCAAGGATAAGTAGGAGAAGGTGTCTGAGAGTGGTCGCCTGGCCTCATTTTTACCAAGGATAATTAGGAGGATGTTTTCCAAGGATAAGAGGGAGGAGGTTTTTCCAAGGATAAGTAGGATAACCCCACAGACGAGCACTGGGCCTTAATCTCAAGCACCATTACTGATTTCATCACTTCCGGCTCTCTGCCTGCCCTCAAAAGCCTCCAACCATATTGTTCTGTAGCCCCGTGCCGCCCGATTTTATCTTCTCCCCAAAATCCTTCTCCAACTCCATCCTATACCCCCTGATCCAATCCCTCCCAACCTATGTCCAACACACCTCACACACTCTTCGTCTCCTCAATGACTTCCGTTTTCCAGGTTCCCGCTCCCTCATCTTCACCATGGATGTCCAGTCACTCTACACCTCCATCCCCCACCAGGAGGACCTCCACCCAGCAGAGCTGGTCCTTGCCCTCAACAACTTCACCTTTGACTCCTCCTATTTGCTCCAATCCAAGGCTTAGCTATGGGCACTCACATAAAATAGATGCTGCCGGAGTTACCCCAGCACTTTGTGTCCTTTTGTGCATGAACCAGCATCTGCAGTTCTTCGGTTCTACCCTTCACCGCACTGATGTACAGAGAGATGTTGGGCTCCAAGTTCTTGGCTCCTTGAAAATGGCAACACTATTGGACGTGGTGTAAAGAAAGCTTATGGCATGCTTGCCCTGTTTAGTCAGGGCACTGCATCAAAACGACAAGTCAAGTTGCAGCAGTATAAACCTTTGGTCAGGATATATCTGGTATCATAGCAGTTCAGGTCATCACATTACGAGAAGGAAGCTTTGGAGAAGATGTATGAGAGGTGACATAGTGGTGCAGCGGTAGAGTTGCTGCTTCACAGTACCAGGGACCCGGGTTCCATCCTGACTACAGGTGCTGTCTGTACGGAGTTTGTACGTTCTTCCCGTGACCTGCGTGGGTTTTCCCTGGGATCTCCAGTATCCTCCCACACTCCAAAAATATACAGGTTTGTAGGCTAATTGGCTTGGGGTACTTGTAAATTACTCAATACTCAAATCCTCTCGTTATGAAGGCCAACATGCCATTAGCTTTACCTGAGTTTCCATGGAGAAGTAGGAGGAAGTGGCTGAGAATTGTCGCCTGGCCTCAGTCCGGTAGAGGTCAGTGTGCCAGACTACCACGACATCTCCCTTGTCGGCAGGTTTGATTACCCAGTCAAGGCTGCTGCAGAGTGAGCAGAGGGCTGTACGTTCGGGGGGCGGGGGGGGGGGAGGGGGAGGTTAGTGACTAAGGGGACTGGAAATTTTGAGGTGGTTGATGTCCCGGCAGCAGTTGAAAATGACAAGATCTAAAGAAGGTAAGTGGCCATCAGGGGGAGGCCAAGAGGTGGGGGTCCATTGGAGATGGGAGAAGGGGTCATCAATGGGTGGTGAGGACTCCTTCCCATAGAAAAAGGCTTGGAGGCGAACCTGGAACTCATTGAATTTTCCAAGGATAAGTAGGAGAAGGTGTCTGAGAGTGGTCGCCTGGCCTCATTTTTACCAAGGATAATTAGGAGGATGTTTTCCAAGGATACGAGGGAGGAGGTTTTTCCAAGGATAAGTAGGATAACCCCACAGACGAGCACTGGGCCTTAATCTCAAGCACCATTACTGATTGCATCACTTCCGGCTCTCTGCCTGCCCTCAAAAGCCTCCAACCATATTGTTCTGTAGCCCCGTGCCGCCCGATTTTATCTTCTCCCCAAAATCCTTCTCCAACTCCATCCTATACCCCCTGATCCAATCCCTCCCCACCTATGTCCAACACACCTCACACACTCTTCGTCTCCTCAATGACTTCCGTTTTCCAGGTCCCCGCTCCCTCATCTTCACCATGGATGTCCAGTCACTCTACACCTCCATCCCCCACCAGGAGGACCTCCGCCTAGCAGAGCTGCTCCTTGCCCTCCACAACTTCACCTTTGACTCCTCCTATTTCCTCCAAATCCAAGGCTTAGCTATGGGCACTCACATGGGCCCCAGCCTCTTTGTACGGTACGTTGAACAATAGTAAGATTAAATGAGAATTTACTAGTTTGAAGTTTGATCTTTATTTTATGAGGAGGAACGTTGAGGGAATACGTGAAGAACCCCGCTAGGACGCATGCGTGTCATTCTTCAAAGCAGCGGTGTGAAATCACAGATAACTGTAATGACTAAACATAGTAAGATTAGAGAAGAGATACCAGTTCAGTATATGATCAAGGGTGGGAGCCGAGGGCACGTATTCCCTCAACGTTACTCCTCATAAAATAAAGATCAAACTTCAAACTGGTAAGTTCTCGTTTAATCTTACTATTTTACTTCGGAGTCACGTGAGTGACTACGTGAAGATTTTAAAGCTCTGTGATTTAATGCCGTGGAAACGAGTCCATGCATCACATCTGCCTTGATTATGGGGAGAATAGTGTTAACATCATTAGATATCAATACGATATTGAAACAACGAAAAAAATTTTAACACCAAATTATAGCCCCTATTTATGGGGTAAAATCATATTTCAGAACTTAAAAGTGTTTCTGCAAATGTTCCAGGTTCAATAACTGGTTTATTATAAAATCGTTGGAAAGTTCTTTCCGTTGACCATCCTGCAGTCTTGAGGATTTGGTCCATTGGAACATCCAACTGCATTGCTGCTGATGTAGCTGTAGCCCTGGTGGAGTGAGATTTAAAAATGTTAGTATCTACTCCCGCCTTTATTAGGACCTGTTTTAGCCACCTTGAGATGGTCTGGACTGTCACTTTTTTGTGTGGCTGTTTGTGGCTGATTAACAGTGCCATTTATTTGCCTCTGATGATTCTTGTATGTTCCATATATAATAGTAAGTGAGTTACTATACAGAGACAATCATCCGTCGGGTAGGCCCTGAACTCTATTTTTTTTTTTTGCCCTGCTGATCCCTGTCTGTTCTGTTTAATTAATTCATGGATATGAAAAGTCAAATTCCCAGATGAAATCGTCAAGTTGTCCAGCCTTAGTTTTTGTAGCGACTGGACCCTTAGTGCCGTGACCAAAGCCATTAGCATGACCGTTTTCATTGTTAGTTTCTGTAGGGACAGAGCTGTAGGTGGAGATCAGTTTCTCAACATGGTCAATACAATGCTCACATCCCAAATTTGGGTGTACCTGGTTCTTGGGGATTAGTATTGAAAATGCCCCTCATGAGTTTGGTTACCAGGGGGTGTGTCCCCACAGAATGCCGCTCTGTTCCTTGCCACAGGTAGTTTGACAGAGCACTTCTGGCGCAGTTGATGGCTCTATAGCTGAGCCCCTCATCGTAGTGGAGGCTGGCCAGAAATTCCAGAACAGACGGAATGTTGTTTGATCCGTGGTTGAGGTTATTGTCGTGACAGTAATTCCCCCATTTCTTGATGTGCACCAAGTACTGTTTTTTGGTGGACTGTCTGTGGGCCAATGCAATCATGTCCATTGTTCGGTCCGTCAGTCCCAGGTGTTGTAGTGGCGCTTTCAAACTCTACAAATTAATAGGTTTGTATGATTATGACAGGGGTGACTTCCCTGTGTTACCGGATGGACCAGTAAATGTCGTCTATGATGGATGGTGATGCATGGGAACAATGGTTTAGTAGGCCAATCGGGTACTATCAGAATACCAGCCGCAGAGTCTTGTTGTATTTTCCTTAATACCCGACTGATGAGGCAGAAAAGAGGGAATGCATAAATAAACAATTTCCCCCAATGCAGCGAAAATGCATCTGTTACTGCTGCCCCAGGGTCTGGTTCCCATGAAACATAATTTGATAACTGGTGATTGAGCCTGGATGCGAAAAAATCGATATCTGGTGTTCCATACCATGCTGTAATTTCAGAAAATACATTTTTATCCAACATCCATTCAGTGTTTTCATTGAATTTGCGTGACCTGTGTCTGCCACTAAATTTAGTTTACCTGGTAAGTAGGTAGCTGATATCCAAATATTTCTCTGGGTACACCATTGCCAAATTGTGTTGGCCAGATTGTCACATGATGTCGATTTATTTCCACCCATATGGTTGATATATGCTACCACGTTGCTGTTGTCAATTTGTAGTCTAACATGCTGGTGATTTAACCCAGAACAATATGACTTAAGGCCATGGAATGCACTCAACATTTCTAGGTAGTTTATGCCCAGTGTTTGTAATAATGATGCCTCCTGTGTATTCCATCTCCCTCCACAGCTGGAGATGGAATTGGTAGCTCCTCAACCAAGTGCACTGGCATCAGTTTGTAGTACCATAGACGGGTGACTGATAATTATTGGATTGGAACAATACTTGATGTTGTGTTCCCACCATTTTAGTTCCATTATGGCCTCTGTTGGTAGCTTCATTGGTCTGTCAAAATGGCCACCATTAATTTTGAGTGCTCTTATTTTTGCTCTCTGTAAATTTCGATAGTGTAAAGATCCGAATTGTGTGGCTGGAAATGCAGCCACTACTTTCCCAATTATTCCAGCTACCAGTCTAATGGATGATTTGGTGATGTCAATGATTTCGCTGCAAGCCTCTGTTAAGGCTGTAACCTTTTCTTTCGGCAAAGTCACTGACATGAGAACTGAGTTAATGGTGAACACCAGATAATCCATTTTTGTTGAAGGCGTTAATTTAGACTTAACGGGACGGATGATAAATCCCAGTTCTTCAAACAATTGTTTTGTGGCTGTTACTGCTTGTTTAGCCAATTCCAAAGTTTTGCCAACAATAAATATGTCATCTAGATATGCCATTACCATGTGTTTTTGTTCTCGCAGTGACGCTAGGGATGGTTTTAAATTTTTGTGAATAACCTGGGCTGATGTTAGCTCATTAGGTAGTGCCCTGTATTGCCAGAGCTGACCCATCCAGTTGAATTTTAAATAACATCTGTGGTCACCTCTTTTGGGTACTGTACAGTAAGCATCTTTTAACATCGATGCTTGCCATGTAGTAGCCTTCGGAAATCAATTGCTTAGCAGTAACAAAGGTTTCCATCTTGAAATTAATATATTGTACAAAGGTATTTAAAGTAGTCAAATCGATGATGATGCGGCAACCACCATCTTTCTTGTTTTTTATAAAGATATTGGACATGAATTCCTGTGATTCGTGTTGGGTTTGTTCTATTACTCCTTTTTTATATAGCCGCTGTAGTTCAGCATGTGCTGTAGATTTTTCTATGCCTGTGAGCACGAACATTCGGTTCGGTACATGCTGTACTGGAGGTTATGTTTTTGTATAAATTCTATGGTATAACCCTGGATACTGCTTAGAATGTAAGTGTCGGTGGTTATTTTATTGCATGCATCCAAATAATATCGTAATCTCCCACCAACTTTCATGCTCCCTTTAATTCTTAATTCTCCATGGTTACCAGTGGTAGGTGTGTTATTTCTTCGGCATCCTCCGTTGAGGCGCCGTTGTCTGGGTCTGTTGTTGGTTTGTGTTAAAGGCTTGTGCATTTTCCAGGACGGTCGGTCTGGGCCATGGCCTAAAAAAGAACGATGTTGGGTGTTCCTGGTTTTGCGCTTGCTCCGGTTTGTGTTGGCCGACCGGGGGGTCCGTAGGGGTTATATTTTTGGCCGTGGTAGCTTTTGGTTGCTGCTTTTATGAGCCCCAGTGTTTTTGCCTGTTCATTAAGTTCTTTGACTTGTTTTGGTAAATCCCCTCCAATATGGTTTGGAGGTTCCAGGTTTACAGAGGCCGGCAAATTTGGGGTCTAAATCTGGTTGGATAGCATTTTCCCTGATGTTGTTCAACTCATATTGTGAGTTGCGGAGTAAAGCCAGTTCATCTTGGTGGTCTTGGGTCATGTTTTGCTCCTTCAATGTGCGGGCAAAAGCTGTAATTCCTGCCGTTAGGACTTTCTGAATTTTTAAGTCCCTGGTTCTAATTGATGCCCCTACATGTTTCCAGATGCACTGGTTTACACTGGGAACGTTTAGCGACTTGCAGTTCCCTGGAGGTAAATGTTGTGCCATGGTGTCTGATAGTGCCAGTGCCTGCAGTTAGTTAAATGACATATAGTCAATGCTTGCCGCTATTTTCGGCTCTAGGTCTTGGCCAGTTTGGCCTGGTTGGATAAACTGGGACACCATGTCCAGCATGTTTTCTTTCACCCTAGGCATACTGGAGGGATGTTGATCACTGCCCTCTTCAGGGTCAGCCCAGAGTTGACCCTCCGTGCTCTCCTGTGATGAGGGAGAAACACTGTGCAGCCCCACAAGGGGTACTACTGTGGGGCTTATTAATTGCCCACTGTGGCTTTGCCACTTTGGAGTATTTCCTCCAGCAGCCCTCCAACTGGCTCTTATGCTCTCGGGCATAGGCCACTCGCGGCTGCTCCTGTTCCCCCAGCCGCTCCAATGCTCACGGGCACTGGCTGCTCATCATCCTGCAGCCGCTCCAACTAGCCCCGGTGCTCATGGGCACTGGCCGCTCGCAGCTGCTCAAAGACAGACTCGTCTGAGTCTGGCATTCGCTCCATTTTGCTTTGCTTTCCCGCCCGGCCGAGGTGTAGCTTTGGCCGGTGTGGGAGCGAAGTCGGGCACAGCTGTTCCCATTTCTGGAGATTGGCGTGCCGTCGGCTGCTGCTGTTGCTGCTGGCTGCCAGCAACTCCGTGGTTCTCCCCCGCCAGCTTTTTTGCAGCCTTCCCGTCTAGTGAATCTGTCCATCTTTCCACCTGCAAGGTAAGTGGGAAAAACGCAGAGTCTCCTTACCTGCTGTTCCCGGCTTTCAAATTCTGCCGCTAAAGGGGAACGTCCTTCCCCCTGCTGTGACTCGTTGCAATGCGTGTAGCGATATGACACGTATGCGTCCTAGCGGGGTTCTTCACGTAGTCACTCACGTGACTCCGAAGTAAAATCCCTGTTCCAGGCGTACACTGGCCCTATCCCTCAACATTACTTCTGCTACATTGACAACTGCATTGGTGCTACCTCCTGCACCCAAGCAGCACTCAATGACTTCACCCACATCACCATTAATTTCCATCCGGCACTCAAATTCACCTGGACCATCTCCGACACCTCCCTACTGTTTCAAGATCTCACCATCTCCATCATAGGTAACATCACAATTGACCGACATCTACTACAAACCTATTGACTCCCATAGCTATCTTGACTACATTTCCCACCGTGCTTCCTGTAAAGACTCTATCCCCTACTCGCAATTCCTCCGTTTACGCCACATCTGCGCCCAGGATGATGTGTTCCATACCTGGTCATCGGAGATGTTCTCATTCTTTAGAGAATGTGGGTTCCCCTCTTCCATTATAGATGAGGCTCTCACGAGGGTCTCCTCGATACCCCGCATATCCACCATTACTCCCCCTCCCCCTATTCGTAACAAGGACAGAGTCCCCCTTGTCCTCACCTTCCACCCCATCAGCCGTTGAATTTCACATATAATCCTCCGACATTTTCCCCACCACCAACGGGATCCCACTACTGGCCACATCTTCCCATCTCCACCCCTTTCTGCTTTACGCAGAGGCCGTTCCCTCCACAACTCCCTGGTCAACTCGTCCCTTCCCACCAAAACCACCCCCTCCTCTGGTACTTTACCCTGCAACCGCGGGAGATGCAACACCTGTCCTTTTACCTCCCTCCTCGACTCCATCCAAGGACCCAAACAGTCTATCCACGTGAGGCAGAGGTTCACTTGCACCTCCTCCAACCTCATCTACTGTATCTGCTGTTCCAGGTGTCAACTTCTCTACATCGGCGAGACCAAGTGCAGGCTCGGCGATCGTTTCGATGAACACCTCCACTCAGTCCGTCGTAACCTACCTGATCTCCCGGTGGCTCAGCACTTCAACTCCCCCTTCCATTCCCAATCTGACCTTTCTGTCCAGGGCCTCCTCCATTGTCAGAGTGAGGCCCAGTGTAAATTGGAGGAACAGCACCTCATATTTTGCTTGGGTAGCTTACACCCCAGCGGTATGAAAATTGACTTCTCTAACTTCAGATAGCCCTTGCTTTCTCTCTCTCCATCCCCTCCCTTTCCAGTTCTCCCACCTGTCTTACTGTCTCCGACTACATTCTATCTTGTCCCGCCCACTCCCCTGACATCAGTCTGAAGAAGGGTCTCGACCCGAAACATCACCCATTCCTTCTCTCCAGAGATGCTTCCTCATCCGCTGAGTAACTACAGCATTTGTGTCTACATGTCATTAGCTTTCTTCACTGCCTGCTTTACCCACATGTTTACTTTCAGTGACTGGTGTACAAGGATACCCAGGTCTCGTTGCACTTCTCTATTTCCTAATCTGACAACATTGATATAATCTGCCTCCTTGTTCTTGCCGCCAAAGTGGATAACCTTACATTTATCCACGTTATACTGCATCTGCCACGCATCTGCCCACTCACTCAAACTGTCCAAATCGCCCTGCAAACTCTTAGCATCCTCTTCAGTTCACACTGCCACCCAGCTTTGTGTCATCTGCAAATTTGCTAATGTTATTTTTATTCCCATCATCTAAATCATCAATATTGTAAATAGTTGTGGCCCCAGCACCGCGCCTTGCGGCACTCCACTCGCCACTGCCTGCCATTCTGACAGGGACCCGTTTATTCCTACTCTTTGTTTCCTGTCTGCCAACCAATTCTTTATCCATGTCAGTACCCTACACCTCTAATTTTCTCCACTAATCTCCTGTGTGGGACTTTATCAAAGGCTTTCTGAGTGTCCAGGTACACTATATCCACTGGCTCTCCCTTGTCCATTTTCCCAGATACATCCTCAAAAAATTCCAGAAGATTAGTCAAGCAGGATTTCCCCTTCATAAATCCATGCTGACTCGGACCGATCCTTTTACTGCTATCCACATATGCTGCACAAACACCACATTCCAGGAACTTAGGCGTTTATTGTTCGAAATGTTTAATTAATGAAATTTAATTATCGAGAAGGCAAACCACCTTCAGCATACAATTCCCTGTTGTCAATGATCAGTAGCTGAATGCAAGGACAGGCACATAAGGTGTAGTGTAAATAGGCACAGCTGGTCGCTGGGTTTAGGGTTGGGGTGTGAAGCGCATGTAAGTCTTCCCAGACGGGAGATCTTTAGTGTGATAGCCCTTCGGGAACAGTTGAGCTGCCTCCTCTGGACTAATGTTGGGAAGAACCATGCAATCCTCACCAACCTGAGGGGAAAAGAAGTGCATGGGTTAGATCACAGAACAGTGCAGCAGACAGTACAGCAGACCAACAGGCCCTTCGGCCCACTTCTCTACATCGGCGAGACCAAGTGCAGGCTCGGCAAACGTTTTGCTGAACATCTCTGCTCAGCCCGTCTTAACCTACCTGATCTCCCGGTGGCTCAGCACTTCAACTCCCCCTCCCATTCCCAATCTGACTTTTCGTCCAAATTGGAGGAACAGCACCTCATATTTCGCTTGAGTAGCTTACACCCCAGTGGTATGAACATTGACTTCTCTAATTTCAAGTAGCCTTGCTTTTTCTCTCCATCCCCTTTCCCTTCACAGTTCTCCCACCAGTCTTACTGTCTGCCTAGTCTATCTTTGTCCCGCCCCCTCCCCTGACATCAGTCTGAAGAAGGGTCTCGACCCGAAACATGATACAAATAATCTCCTCTACTTGCATTTGACCCATATCCCTGCAGACACATCCATGTGCTTCTTCCCCTTGTTATCAGGTTTCTGTCATAAACTGGGGCACTGTCTGATTCACCTCTAATCCATTCCACAGACTCACCACTCTGTAAAAAAAACCCCATCTTGCCCACCTCCTTCAAACATTGCCGCTCCCATCTCACAACTACGCCCTCTAGCCTTTGAATTTCCACACTGGGGAAAAAAGGTTCTGACTGCCTACCCTATCTACACCTCTCATCATTTTATACATTTCTATCAGATCTCCCCTCAGACTCTGACGTTCCAGAGAAAACAATCCAAGTCTGACGAAGAAGGTGAGAAGCTTAAAAATAAAGAGCTAACAGGCTGGTAATATTAATCAAACTCAAACTGCACCACACTACTTCTAGAAAGTAGCCAACATAACGAAGACCCTTCCCACCCTAATCATTCCTTCTTCCCCCCCCCACTCCATCCGGCAGAACGTACAAAAGCTTGAAAGCGCGCACCACCAGACTCAGGAACAACTTCTTCCCCTCTGTAATAGACAATAGACATTCAGCCCTTCAAGCCAGCACCACCATTCAATGAAATGCCCATTACTTGGGCACTTCATCGAGTTACAATTGTTTGCTTTAGAGTTAGATCATTGAGTTTTCAATTAATCCTTCTTTGATTTGCTTAGCTATTTTTTTGGCATTAGAAATAGCATATCACTCTCTCTGCATAGAATACATAGAAACTAGTATTTGCATTATGGAAATGTAGTCTTTTCACCACAGTGGTGTCGCTGGTAGAGCTGCTGCCTCACAGCTCCAGAAGTGGCCATTCTAATCTCTGCTGTTGTCTGTGAGGAGTTTGCCTATTCTCCCTGTGACCAACCATATCCCAAAGACATTGTCTGCTGTAAATTGAGCCTAATGGAGAAACTGAGGGGGTGAGGTTAATGAGAATGTTGGAAGCATTAAACTGGATTAAAATAGTGTAGGATTCGTGTATCTAGGTCAGGGACGTGCCCCGCACTGGAGTAATGCACTCTTGGCTCGATCTACCCCGGGTGGAGGGGGGAAGAGAGGGGTGGAGAGAGTAGAGGGGTGAGGGGGAAGCAAGGGGTAGACGGGGAGGGGGGTGTGAGAGGGATTGCAGAAGAGGAAGAGGTGGGTCATTCCCTCATGGTCCCGGGGCAGCGCTCCCACCCCTCCAGTCGCCATGCTTCACGCACACAGCCCCGGCTCCACCCCTCTCTCTCCCCGGGGAGATGCGGTGGTCAATACAGGGAGGGCCGGTCCATTGATACTAGCCAGTGCCTCCCCAGCCATTGACCTCACCGCACGACACTGTAACTAGGTGGTGTCAAAGATAAATTGCAAACCTTCAAGACGAAAGCAAGGGAAACGGCTTAAAATGTTTAAAGTCCTCTTCATGCATTATAATAATTATGTGCTTTAAAGGAGGTTGAAAGTGAGCATGTGTAAAGGGCCTGTCCTACTTATGCGACTTTTCACCGACTGGCTTCCACCTTCAAGTTCGAGGGCACTTGCCTGAAAAACCTGTAGCTGGTTCGCCCGTCAGCCCACGCACACACCACACACACACACCACACCCGCGCACACCACCCACACACGCACCACACCCACACACACACACACACCACACACACACACACACCACACACCGCAAAGGTGGGAACCAGGGAAAGCGGGGGAGCGCTGTCTGAAATTCACACCCGCAATGAACAGGAAGATTATAAGACGGCTGGCACAGTGTATGGTAAGTCCTTTAGACAGCGCGTAGAGGGGGGGGGGGGGGGGAACGGGGAGGAGAGGGGGGGAGAGAGAATGGGGGAGGAGAGGGGGGGGAGAGAATGGGGGGGGGGGAGAGAAAGGGGGGAGAGGAGGAGAGAGAAAGAGTGGGGGGGAGAAGGGGGGGGAGAAGGAGGGAGAAGGGGGGGAGAAGGAGGGAGAGGGAGTGTACGGAGGGGGGGGGGGAGGGAGAAGGGGGGGAGGGACGGGAGAAGGGGGGGAGGGAGAAGGGGGGGAGGGAGAAGGGGGGGAGGGAGAAGGGGGGGGGGAGGGAGGAAGGGGGGGAGGGAGAAGGGGGGGGGGGAAGGAGGGAGGGGAGAGGGAGAAGGGGGGGGGGGGAGGGGGAAGGGGGGGGGGAAGGGGAGGGGGGAGGGGGGGGGGGGGGAAGGGAGAAGGAGTGGAGACCCCTTTTAAGAAACAGACAGACAACTTTTACTAAAATCTAGCGGGCATTTGACATTACCGGTCAGTTTTCCTTGGTTCTGAAAACTCCAATGAGCCAATTAAAATGCCTGGTCAGCAAGGGAGATTGCCTACGGCTGCCCTCGACTGCCTGTAACTACATGGCGACCCCACTCCACTGCACTACTAGTTCAAAAGAACCATGCCGACCAATTTTTACTCGCGGAAAAATTTCCAGCATGCTGTTCCTCGACCAAACTGAGGCCGCGAGTATGCGGGAACCTCTCTCGAGCATGAAGGAGAGTTACTGTGACCTCCGAGGACCACGTGTCAACCATGCTGCGTGTTTATGTCGAGCCAAACTCTTCTAAACTCGCAAATTAGGTTGCCATAGTGGGACAGGCCCTTAACTGACTCTTACTGCCATCTACTTTAGTCAGATTCTCTTCTCTGTTGTCAAAGGACAAATGGCAATCGTAAAACAATAAAATAGGGTTCAAAGGGTGACAGGACATTTGCTTATCAGTAATGGGATGGAATTGGGTTGTGTTTACTCTGCTGCGTATTTCAGAGATGCATGATATTATAAACCCCATTTGGAAGAAGGAAATGTTCTAAAGTGCCTTCTGCAATAAACAAAACATCAAGGAAGATGTATACTAGAATCTTTGTAGGTTGAGCATTCTCCTAGATTGCTCAAGTGTTCACTGTGTTTGGCACTCTTAAATGAAGTCTTGATTGACTTACCCCAATGTTGTGTTGTGTTTTAAAGTTTTCTTTAACAGTGGTTGACGGTCACTGTGGACTTGATGGGCTGAAGAGCCCGTTTCGTGCTATAATAAATTTGCACAGATTTTAACTTGACAAAGTATTTCCCTTTTGCAACTCAAGGGATGCCTGCAGTTTTCTCTCGAGATCTTATTAGATTTTTTGTAAGACACGCAGCATGGAAACGGGCCGACCATCGATTACTGGTCCACATTCATTCTAATTTATCCCACTTTCTCATCCATTCCCTACACACTCGGGGGAAATTTCATAGACTCCTACTAACCCACACGTCTTTGTGATGTGGGAGGAAATTGGAGCACCCGGAGAAAACCCACACGGTCACAGGGAGAACGTGCCAAATCCATACAGAGATACTGCCGAGGTCAGGATCAAACCCGGGTCTCTGGCGCTGTGAGGCAGCAACTCTACCGCTGTGCCAATGTGCTGGCATTTGTTATCCCATTAATAAGAAGGATGCAATGCGGCATTTAAAGAGAGAAACCGAAAGATACAAACCAAACGGAGTATTCAGTTCGTCCTCACTGTTAGAGGGTCAGAACAGCGACGGCTAGTAACTAGTAAATAGGGATGTGGATTGTGCTAATGTGGTGACTGGGAACCACAAAGCCTAAACGTAGAGGCATGGAATGCAGCAGTGAGGACACCCAAGTTTCAGGAACATCATTGATGTTATAACTGAAAACTGGATCTACTGTCAACTGGCAGACTTGTGGATAATCATTTTATTCTGCAATCAAGACCTAGCTTGTCACTTAATTAAGTCTTTCAGTAACCTCCACTCTGTAATTAAGACCTTGTTTTATTGTTAATCAAGTTTCTGTGCAATCCTGTCAGTTGAGAATATAAAAGCTGTACCAAAGTCACGCTCAGGAGCTCAGCATTTGACTGGTTTAATGGCATGCACCAGTTTTCATAAATCACCCGTTATCCCAAACACCAACTCAGTGGCATGGTGGCACAGTGGTAGAGTTGCTGCCTATCAGCACTTATAGCACTAGATATCTGGGATCGATCCCGACTATGGGCGTTGTCTGTATGGAGTTTGTACGTTCTCCCCGTGACCGCGTGGGTTTCTCCGAGATCTTCGGTTTCCTCCCACACTCCAAAGACGTACAGATTTGTAGGTTAATTGGCTTGGTATAAATGCCCCTAGTGTGTGTAGGATAATGTTAATGTGAGTGGATCGCTGGTCGCTACGGACTCGGTGGGCCGATGGGCCTGTTTCCGCTCTGTATCTCTAAACTAAACTACACGCTATATGGCCTTTCCATTTGCTCCTGCACTCACCTTCCAGTTGACTGGCGTGGCGACTTTCTTGCAAGCCGTCAGCTGTAGGGAGTCAACAACTCGTAGGATTTCATCAAAGTTCCTCCCAGTGGTAGCTGGGTATAGGATGGACAGTTTCATTTTCTTGTCAGGGCCAATTACAAAGACCTAAAGAGAAAGTTAACTGTGAGGAGTCAACTAGAAATCATGGAACACTTACTCTCAATCCACCTAAACCGACCTGATTTCCCAGTTGCTCAACACTTTAACTCCCCCTACCATTCCCACACTGACCTTTCTGTTCTGGGCCTCCACCACTGTCAGAGTGAGACCCAGCACAAATTGGAGGAACAGCATCTCATATTTTGTTTGGGCTGCTTACACCCCAGCAGTGTGAACATTGACTTCTCTAACCTCAAGTAGCCATTGTTTCCCTCTCTCTCTCCATCCCTCCCCCATCCCAGTTCTCCGCCCTTGCTTTTCCTCTCACTCTCCATCCCTCCCCCTTCCCAGTTCCCTGACCATCTCTGGCTACATTTTATCTCTGTTTGCTTTGTTGTTACCTTCTCCCAGCTAACAATGATCTATTCCACATTTTTCTTGATCTCCATCCCCTTTGTCCTATTTTCACACCTCACATTTCCTTATCCATGTATCCTCCCTCTTCCCCGACATCAGTCTGAGAAAAGGCCTTGACTGGAAACGTCACCCATTCCTTCTCTCCAGAGATGCTGCCTGTCCCGCTGAGTTACACCATCACTTTGTGTCTAACTAGAAATCATGGGCTCTGATACTTCAAACTTGACGACATGACGCAAGGAAAGAGTTAAATGTTTGCCACGGCGCTGCAGTAGAGTTGCCGCCTTACAGCTGGAGACCTGGGTTCGATTCCGACCACGGGTGCTGTCTGTACGGAGTTTGTGCGTTCTCCCCGTGACCTGGGTTTTCTCCGTGACCTGGGTTATCTCCCAGATCTTCGGTTTCCTCCCACACTCCAAAGACGTACAGGTTTGTAGGTTAGTTGGCTTAGTAAATGGAAAAATTGTCCCGAGTGGGAGTCCGATAGTGTTAATGTGCGGGGATCACTGGTCACAATGCAAGTTCTGGCTGCACAAGTTACATTTCAAAAATTAGAAACAGATGGAAGAGAAAGCTGGAAGAGAGGAGATGCTCCAGGCAAGTGATAGGTGGATATTAGTGATGGGTGGGGAGCTTTGAGAAGCAGATGGTTGCTCAGAGGCCAGAGATGAAAAGCCAGGTGGTGTGAGACAAGGACAGAAGATGTACGAAGATAGAGACAATAAACATTGGGGTCATTCAGTGGGTCTTCTTCTTCAGACCTGAAACATTACCTATTCCTTTTCTCCAGAGATGCTGCCTGTCCAGCATTTTGTGACTATCTTTGGTATAAGCCAGCATCAGCAGTTCCTTACTACAAGGAGGTAGGAGGGAGGAGGTATGAATTGTGAAGCCGGAGGAAGGAATATCGGTGGAAAGGGACGGGGGATATGAGTGAGAGTCCATGTGGGGGCACAGAGAGCAGAGGGGAGGGAGCAAAAGGTGGTGGTGGTGGGGGAGAGATGGCTTGTGGGTTAATTATGTATACATGCCCTGCACACGGTAAACTGAACCGCAATCTGTGGAATACATTGCCACAGATGGCTGAGGAGGCCAAGTCAATGGGCATTTTTAAAGCAGAAATAGATAGATTCTTGATTAATAAGAGCGTCAATAGACAATAGACAATAGGTGCAGGAGTAGGCCATTTGGCCCTTCGAGCCAGCATCGCCATTCAAGGTGATCATGGCTGATCATCCCCAATCAGTACCACGCTCCTGCCTTCTCCCCATATCCCCTGACTGCGCTATTTTTAAGAGCCCTATCTAACTCTCTTGAAAGTATCCAGAGAACCGGCCTCCACCGCCCTATGAAGGCAGAGAATTCCACAGACTCACCACTCTGTGAGAAAAAGTGTTTCCTCGTCCCCGTTCTAAATGGCTTACTCCTTATTCTTAAACTGTGGCCCCTGGTTCTGGACTCCCCCAACATCGGGAACATGGTTCTGGACTCCCTCAACATCGGGAATATAGGTGACGGGAAGAAGGCAGGAGAATGGGGTTGAGAGGGAATGACAGATCAGCCACGATTAAATGGCAGAGTAGAATCAATGGGCTTAATGGCCGAAGTCTGGTCTAATGAAAATGATCACTTTATCAAAGCAAAAAACGAACGCTTACAGCACGAGCAGTGAGCGGCAAACCTTCCTTGTTCCTTTCCGCGGGATCCAGCATTCCGAACTGGACCGCCAGGTCCCTCTTTTCGTCGGAAATGATGGGAAACGGCAGCTTCTTCTCAGGGGCCTTTTCGATGTAGGCATTGATGTCCTGCAAACGGCAGACAGAAACACAACCACAGCTTAGTCAATGGCCAAGGTAGCCTGCGAGCAGCATGCCAAGGCAAGTTGGCAGTGATTTCTCATCGGGTCAGGCACTGCACTTAATCAAATGGCAAAAAGACCCAGACTAAGGTATAAAAGCTTGAGACCACAGATAGAGTAGACGATTAGAACCTTGTTCCCTAGCTTGGAAAATAAGATACTAGAGAGCAGAGCTTTAACGTAAGAGTAGCAATGTTTATAGGCGATGGACGGGCAAGATTCTTATCCATACTTTTATTTATGTATTCATCTATTTGTTTATATTTTCATAATTTCATCTATTTATTTATTATTATTATTATTATTATTATTATATACACCGTGGGTGGTGGGTCCCTGGAACATTGCCAGGGGCGATGGTGGAGGCAGATACAATAGGAGTTGGTCTTATTATGTTCGATACAGATATTGCGGGCTGAAAGATCTCTTCCTGTGCTATACTGTTTTAATGTTCTACGTTCCATCTATACCCTACAACTGGACAGTGTACTGGTGAAACTGCATACTGTTGTGCTCTCCTTATTTGAGGAGGGATATATCCACATTGTTTAGCTCGGTGTTTTGAGGTCTAGTGAAAAGATTTTTTGTTGCGTGCTATCCAGTCGGCGAAAAGACTGCACATGATTACATTCAAGCCGTCCACAGTGTACAGAGAATAACGTTTAGTGCAGTAAAGTCCGATTAAAGATTGTCCGAGGGTCTCCAATAAAGTAGATGGGAGATCAGGACCACTCCCTGGTTGTTGATAGGATGGTTCAGTTGCCTGATAATGGCTGGGATGAAAGTGTCCCTGAATCTGGAGGTGTGCATTTTCACACTTCTGTACGTCTTGCCTGATGGGAGAGGGGAGAAGAGGGTGAGACTGGTCCTTGAGGATGGAGACTATTAGGAGAGGGTCACCTGGCTATTCCAGAAACGAGAGTTGTCTTATGAGATATAGTTGAGGCGAGTGGGTTTATACTCTTTGTAGGTATGTTACAAAACATACCTGAATCGTCATTGGGAATCTGCCCTCAGCCATGTCCGCGATTTTGGCGCTGTTTGGAGGGGGCGGGTTTAAAACGCGATTTTTACTAGGCTGTTCTAATCGCAGATGTTCAGCCTAGTAAATCATTAACGAAAAATCGCTGCAAGACCCGGTCGCAAAAGGTATTATTAGTTTTATAGGCCTCGATAATATAGTTATAATAGTTTTAAAATTACTGTCTGATTCCGCAACCTCTCGCAGCCCCAGGGTTTTATAAAGCAAACAATTAAAGGTATGTACCTTATTTTTACATTAAATGGGGCATATATATAACCCTGTAATTAAAGTTATCTATAGCGAGTAGTTCATTTTGGGCTTTTTATATCCTGCAGTATTTTTCTCGGCATTTGAGGGCACTAATCCAGCGCGATGTCAACGTTCTAAACCAGCGCGTTCCACATGAACCCACTAGAAAGCCGATTTAAATGGGCATTTATTTACAGCAATTGAACACTAAATTCCTTCCATTTGGCCTATAAATTAATGTAAATTAGATATAAAAATCATGTTATATTGTGAATTATTTGTGAATAATCTTTGGACACTTAGGCTATTTAAAAATGTTAATCTTTCCTTAAGAAATGGGCTTTTGACTATCCAAGATCACAGCTTTTTTGTAATGTCCATTGAAAATCAATAGGGAACAAGATGCTAATTTCCGAGTATGAAAATGGCCATAACTTTTTTAATACTTGAGATATGAAAGTGAATTTGGTGTCAAATTAAACTTATTGTTATGCTTTATCTGATGGGATAAATTGCAGACTTGATTTTTAAAATCTCAAAATTTTGTAACATTGCTACTCTTTGGTGTTAAGAAGGAACGCCATGCCACTTACTGACGATAAGTGACAGGACATTCCACTTGCATCGAGCACATTCAACTGAACCAGATTAAGATCTCCACTGCTTGGTTGTTTTTCAAAAATAGGGGAAGGACACCGATTCAGTAAAGGGACAGAATATTTCACTGGGCCTTATAACAGAAAACACGATTGCAAAACTTGTTTTTCCACTGTTGATGTCTTCTGGGCAATGTGACACTGACAGGAAAGCATCATGGGCCTATCCCACCTGCGATTATTTGGGCGACTACAGGCGACTGGGCCAAATGTTCAACAGGTTTAACAATTTTCAGCGACAGTGGCGACAATTTTTGCTGTCGTAGGTGTTGTCGTAGGTTGTTGTCAGATTTCGTAGGTGAATTCCATTAAAACTAGTTTCTGGCAGTCGCCTAAGTGGGACAGGCCCGTTACAGAGCATTTGGGGGCAGCACAGTGGCGCAGCGGTAGAGTTGCAGCCTTATAGCACCAGAGATCCGGTTCAGGGGGAAGAAACTAGAAACTAGCAAAAGACCATGACAAAAATCAGGGCCAGCAACAGATGACTCGGGCACGATAATAAGGTGCCTAATGTCATCTATTGCTGGCCTTGATTTCTCCTGGTCTTTTCTTGCTTCCGGTCCCTCCCTGCCTACAATCAGTCTGAAGAAGCATCCCGGCCTGAAACATCACCTGTCCTTTTTCTTCAGAGATACTAAATGGCCCGCTGAGTTACACTTGCACTTTGTGTCCAACTTTGGGAGGTCATGTTACAGTTGCAGTTGGTAAAACTGTTCTTCAGACTATTGTGTTCTGTTCGGGGCACCATGTTATAGGAAAGATATTGTTAAGTTTGAAAGGGTCCAGAAAATAATTAGTTGCCAGGACAAGAGGGTGTGAGCTGTAGGGAGAGGTCGAGTAAGCTGGGTCTCTATTCCATGGAGCGCAGGAGGATGAGGGGAGATCTTATAGAGGTGTATAAAATCATGAGAGGAATAGATCGGGTAACGTATTTTACCCAGAGTAGGGGAATAGAGGACCAGAGGACATAGGTTCAAGGTGAAGGGTAAAAGATTAAATAGGTATCAGAGGGGTAACTTTTTCACACAAAGGGTGGTGGATGTATGGAACAAACTGCCATAAGAGGTAGTTGAGGCAAGGACTATACCCTCGTTTAAGAAAAAGTTGGACAGGTACATGGATAGAACATGTTTGGAGGGATATGGACCAAGCACAGGCAAGTAGCTGGGACATTGTTATCCCATGTGAGTGAGTTGGGCCGAAGGTCCCGATTCCACAACAAATCACTCCATGACTCTATGACTCTTGATTCCCGTGTGCCGGCACGGAAGGCTCAGCAGGATCCCACCCGAAGGCTCGTCGGTCGGTGGGACCAGGAAGGAGAGGTCGGACGCAGGGAACAAGGGCTGGTAGGAGGGTGAACTGGGGCATGCCTCCAACACCATCAAGGTCAGCTGCAGGAGGCGGCCAGGGACAGAAAGATGGCCGGGCGAGGAGAGGAGGGGGGCGTCAGTACATGGGACCTGCTCCAGTACATCGTGCCCATGGGTCCACAGGACTTTGGACATGGTGCCAAAATACGGCGGCACCCACATGTGTAATATACTCAAAATAATTTCACTGTGTTGTTGTACAGGTGAGAAATAACCGGCGAGTTGCACCAACCTTTCATGTCCATCTGCCAGGGAATTATCTGCCATTGAGTCAAACTTGGTTCAGTGGCATCTCCCCCAGTCAGAAGGTCATGAATTAAAGATCTATCCCAGGGCTGAACTCCACCCTTCAGTCTGATTCTCACCTTTAGTTTAGTTTAGTTTAGTTTAGTTTAGAGATGCAGCACGGAAACAGGCCCTTTGGCCTGCCAAGTCTGCGCCGACCAGTGATCCCCACACATTAACACTATCCTACACACATTAGGGACAATTTTCAACATACACCAAGCCAATTACCCCTCAAACCTGTACGTCTTTGGAGTGTGGGAGTAAACAAAAGATCTAGGAGAAAATCCACGCAGGTCACGGGGAGAACGTACAAACTGTGTACTGACAGTACAGGACACTCGCTTAACTTTTTTTCCCTGTTGCCAGCCGGGCAACCATGGCAGCTTTTTAGGTTGCCAAATGACAGTTTATTTAAGATGGCAGGCAAGACGTGTGCGATAATGTGCTCGGACGAAGTGCGTAGTTACCGGTCGGAATTATACTCAATGAAGCATTCACATATTATTTCTGCTTCAAATAAAGTCACAAACTAAACATTCACCAATCAATACATGATATGTCCCACAATGACATGCAGCAAAATTATAAGACAGTATCTCAGCTCTTTTTACACGTTGCAATTTCTATTAGTTCTTTCCACTTCCAAACAAAAATGTGGTTGGATTATTCAGCGTATAATGAACAACCTGTGTCAATAAATCCTGGACCATGGTAACATATATGCGTATGTATAGTTGTGAATGTTGCTCATTAAATAACTACAGTACTGATACTCCATATTAAGAGGATTGATTTGCCGTTAAAATGAATTCTGTAATAACGTGTCAACGGCAGCAGTGACAATCGAGCACTGCGGTTTTAATGTTTCACGTGTTCACAATATAATTAATCCATCTTTATAGATTAAAACAAATATTAACATTGGGAATTAAAACACATTTGCTTGCATTCCATTATCAAACATAGTCAATGTTCGCTCAGAAGCCATTCCCAGGACAATAGGGTAAGGGAGTGGGGTGTGTGTGAATCAGTGCGGGGTGGATAGATGGTTGGGGGTTGGGGGGGGGGTTAGAAGGCAGTCGGTGCAGAATGGATGGATTGAGGCAGGTGAATTAGTACGTGTTGGTTACAGTAGGCCAAATTGTGAGGGGAGAGCACGGGTGATGTCCGTGGGGTTGAAGGGGGGAGTTCAGTACGGGATGGATGGATGTAGACAAAAGTGCTGGAGAAACTCAGCGGGTGAGGCAGCATCTATGGAGCGAAGGAAATAGGCAACGTTTCAGGCGAGGTGGGGAGGAAGGAAGGTCAGCGCTCCTCGGACAACATCGCCCCGCTGCCTTGGCCGTTGGGATCTCCTCGCCACCGCCTCCCTCCTCCGCCAGCCAACAGCAAGGTGCGGGGCCGAGCGGTGCAGCTCAAAGATCCTACAGCTATAGTATCTTTGGTGCAGGTACACAAAAAAGATGGACAAACTTAGCGGGTGCAGCAGCATCTATGGAGGGGGGGGGGGGGGGGGTTCAGGTAATCCTTGGAGCGTTGGAGGATGAGGGATGATCTTGTAGAGGAATATAAAATCATGAGGGGAATAAATCGGGTAGAGTCTCTTGCCCAGAGTAGGTGAATCGAGGACCAAAAGACATAGGTTTAAGGTGCAGGGGAAAAGATTTAATAGGATTCGGAGGGGTAACTTTTTCACACAAACGGTGGTGGGTGTATGGAACAAGCTGCCGGTCGATGGAGGTAGTTGAGGCTGGGACTATCCCAATTTTTAAGGTAAATGGATAGGACAGGTTTGGAGGGATATGGGCTAAACGCGGGCAGGTACAGCTGGGCATGTTAGCCGGTGTTAGGCTGAAAGGTCTGTTTCCATGCTGTATCACTCTGTGACTCTATATCAATGGAGAACATGGAAGGAAGATTTACAAAAATAGCAGCAGTAACACAAGGCTACAACGTTCCTCAACCAACCACACTAAAGGAAGTGCAGCTGAAGTTGGGAGGGACAGTGGGCAGCACTAGAGTTGCTGCCTTATAGATGGAACGATGGATAGTATAGAACTAGTCTGAAGAAGGGTTTTGACCCAAAACATCACCCATTCCTTCTCTCCAGAGATGCTGCCCATCATGAAGTACTCCAGCATTTTGTGTCTATCTTCGGTTTAAAACAACATCTGCAGTTCCTTCCTACACATAGAATGAGAGTGAATGGGTGATCGATGGCCGGCATGGAGTTGGTGGGTCAAGCGGACTGTTTCCATGCTGAAAAGATAATACAATTGAAGCACCATTGCATCTTGGCTACTATACCTTGCTCCAACATTCGTGATCATAAACGCTGTCAACAGACAGGGCTATGAGTTTCACCTTACGCTTTTCAAACTCCGCAGCCATCTGGGCCATCGTACCGAGCTCCGTTGTACAGACTGGGGTGTAGTCAGCTGGGTGGGAGAACAGGATGCCCCATCTGTACCACAAACAAAGTGTGTCAGTCCACCACCAACTGCGGTCCGCGTTATAAAAATCACAACACAGTATCAAAAATAAAATGGAGAGAATGAAAGGGTGACGTTTCTGGGTTAAGAACCTTCTTGCAATCAGTCTGAAGAAGGGACTCGACCCGAAACGTCACTCATTCCTTCTCCCCAGAGGTGCTGCAGAACCCGTTGAGTTACCCCAGCAGTTTGTGTCTACCTTCAGTTTAAACCAGCATCAGCAGTCCTTCCTACACCAAAAATAAAATATTGGCTTGGGTTCAAGGTTTCAAGGTCAGTTTATTGTCACTTGTACCAATTAAGGTCCAGTGATATTTGAGTTACCATCCAGCCATACTAAGTGAAAAGCAATAAGACGCACAATCACACTAATTAAAATTTAACATAAGCATCCACCACAGCAGCTCCCCGCATTCCTCACTGTGATGGAAGGTAATAAAGTCCAATCTTCTCCCTCTTTATTCCCCCGTGGCCGGGGCTGTCGAACCATCTGCAGTCGGGGTGATCAAAGCTCCCGCAGCCGGTGATCCGAAGCCCCCGCGTCAGCGTGGTCGATGTGGATACTACACTAAATGAAACAACAAGGGCCTGTGCTATAGGACGGGGTTGGGCAAGCTGGGACTATGGTATAAACCAGCATCTGCAGTTCATTTTTAAGGTTATAAAAGTCTTAGATAGGTGATCTTATAGGGGTGTACTAAATGATGAGAGCAATAGATCGGGTAGACGCACAGTCTCTTGCCCAGAGCAAGGGAAAATCGAGAACCAGAGGACTTAGGTTTAAGGTGAGGGGGAAAAAAGATTATTAGGAATGCGAGGGGTAACTTTTTCCACAAAGGGTGGTGGGTGTGTGGAACAAGCTGCCAGATGAGGTAGTGGAGGCAGGGATTATAGCAAGTTTTAGTTTAGAGATACAGCGTGGAAACTGGCCCGTCAGCCACGTGTGGCCAGAGGACCAGTTCTATGTTCTCCCACTTTCCCATCCACTCCCCACACACTTGGGGCAATTTACAGAAGGTGGGTTTGGGATGAGAGGGGGAAAGCAGAGCATCTGGAGGAAACCCATGTTTGAGAAAAGGGAGATCCTGCAAACTACAATCCGCTTGATAGACAACAGGTGCAGGAGTAGGTCATTCGGCTCTTCGAGCCAGCACCACCATTCAATGTGATCATGGCTGATCATCCACAATCAGTACCCTGTTCCTGCTTTCTCCCTATATCCCCTGACTCCGCTATTTTTAAGAGCCCTATCTAGCTCTCTCTTGAAAGCATCCAGAGAACCTGCCTCAACCGCCCTCTGAGGCAGAGAATTGCAAAATAAATTGGATAGGCATATGGATGAGAAGGGAATGGAGGGTTATGGTATGAGTGCAGGCAGGTGGGACTAAGGGGAAAAAAGTTGTTCGGCACGGACTTGTAGGGCCGAGATGGCCTGTTTCCGTGCTGTAATTGTTATATGGTTATAAGAGTCTCGACCCAAAACGTCACCCATTCCTGTATTTCAGCATTCTTATCGCATTTCCATACGAAATACTGAAAATCCGTACTACTTGGCAGCTCTGTATTAGGCAACTGAATCATCCTATCACCAACTAAAAAGGGTCCGGACTTCTAAGTCATTGCGGACCCTCAGACTATCTTTAATCTGACTGTACTGGACTTTATCTTGCACAAAACGCCATTCTCTTAATGCTGTATCTATACACTGTGGACTGTTGATTGTAATCATTATATAGTCTTTCCAATGACTGGATAACATGCAACAAAAAATCTTTTCACTTCACTTGACAAAAATAAATTTATAAAATTAATATTTAGCAATAAATTATGGGAACATTACATTTGACAGCTAAAAGTCCCCCCCCCCCCCCCCCCCCCCCTTCTCCGCCCAACCCTTCCTCCTCTCCCCTCCCTCCTTCCTTCTCTCCTTCCCTCTCCTCTCCTCTCCCTGCCCTCTCCACCCCTCCCTTCTCCCCTTCCTCCTCCGCCGTCCCCAGTTCCTGAATAGAAGTACCAATTTCAGTCGTTTATCCCCAATTACGTACAGACAAGGGAGTTCAGGAACTAAATGGGAAGCGTTGCCAATGATGTTTTGAATTGGATAAAAGTGGGTCTACAGATGACAAGGCAGTGCTTGTTTTCCTCTCTGACCCACACTTGAAGCCGTGCCAGTGCAGCTCATAGCAACAGGACTACAACACACTGCTAACACAGTGCCCCAATTCATCACGGAGAAAAATGGCCACGTCCACAAAATGCAAAACACAACATTCTACCATCCGGATAAAATCTGAAACAAAATGATTTGCAGCAAGAATCATGCAAATGATGGTATAAGATAGGAATTGGCTGGGATAGACTGGCAAATGATACTTAAAGGGTTGTTGACGTTGGAGATGCAATGGAAAAAAATGAAAGATCGCATGGATGAATTACAACAATAGTTCATCCTTGTCAGGCGTAAAAAATAAAATAAAATGGGGAAGGCAGGTCAACCGTGGCTAATGAGGGAAATTCGGGATAGTGTTAAATCCAAGGAAGAAGCATATGAAATGGCCAGATGAAGCAGCAAACTGGAGGACTAGGAGAAATTTAGAATTCAACAGAGGACCAGCAGGAAAGTAAGCTTGCGGGGAATATAAACGCTGACTGTAAAAGCTTCTTTAGATATGTGAAGAGGAAAAGATTAGTGAAGATAAATGTAGGTCCCTTACAGTCAGAAACAGGTGAATTTATAATGGGGAAACAAGGAAATGGCAGACCTGTTAAAAAAGTTATTTAGTTCTGTCTTCACTAAGGAAGACAGAAACAATTTCCCAGAAATACTAGGGGACCAAGGATCTAGTGGGAGGGAGGAACTGAAGGGAATCCATATTAGTCAGGAAATGGTATTAGGTAAACTGTTGGGAATGAAGGCAGATAAATCTCCAGGGCCTGATGGTCTGCATCCATTAGATGGTCTGCAACTCAAGGAGGTGGCCCTAGAAACCATGGATGCATTTGTGATCATTTTCCAATGTTCCCGCGACTCTGGATCAGTTCCTGTGGACTGGAGGGTAGCCAATGTAACCCCTCTTTTTAAGAAAGGAGGGAGAGAGAAAACAGTGAATTATGGACCAGTTAGCCTGACATCGGTGGTGGGGAAGATGCTTGAAACAATTGTTAAAGATGTAATAGCAGCGCATTTGGAAAGGAGTGACAGGATCGGTCAAAGGTAGCATGGATTTATGAAGGGGAAATCATGCTTGACTAATCTTCTGGAATTTTTTGAGGATGTAACAAGTAGAATGGATAAGGGAGAGCCAGTGGATGTGGTGCATCTGGACTTTCAAAAGCTTTTGACATGGTCCCACACGAGATTACGGTGTAAAATTAGAGCGCATGGTATTGGGGGTAGGGAACTGACATGGATAGAGAATTGGTTGGCGGACCGGAAGCAAAGAGTAGGAATTAACGGGTCCTTTTCAGAATGGCAGGCAGTGACTAGTGAGGTGCAGCATGGCTCAGTGCTGGCACCTCAGTTATTTACAATATATATTAATGATTTAGATGAAGGAATTGAATGTAACAGCTCCACGTTTGTGGATGACACAAAGCTGAGTGGTAGTGTGAGCTGCGCAGAGGATGATATGAGGCAATATCAGGGCGATTGGGATAGGTTGGGTGGGTGGGCAGATGCAGTATAATGTGGATTATATGTGAGGTTATCCACTGGTAGCAAGAACAAGGCAGCAGATTATTATCGGAATGATGTCAGATCAGGAAAAGGGGAGGTGCAATGAGATCTAGGTGGCCTTGTACATCAGTCACTGAAAGTAAGCATGCAGGTACAACAGGCAGTGAAGAAAGCTAATGGCATGTTGGCCTTCATAGCGAAAGGATTTAAGTTTATGAGCAAGGAGGCTGCAGTTGTACAGGGCCCTGGTGAGACCTGTATTGTGTGCAATTTTCGTCTCCTAATTTGAGGAAGGACATTCTTGCTATTAAAGGAGTGCAGCGTAGGTTCACCAGGTTAATTCCGGGAATGGCATGACTGACATATAATGAAAGAATGGACCGACAGGGATTTAGAAGGATGAGAGGAGATCTTATAGAAACATATAAAATTCTTAAGGGATTGGACAGGCTAGATACAGGAAACATGTTCCTGATGTTGGGGGAGTCCTGGACCAGAGGTCACAGTTTAAGAATAAGGGGTAGGCCATTTAGAACCGAGATGAGGAAAAACGTTTTCAGCCAGAGAGTTGTGTATCTATGGAATTCTTTGCCACAGAAAGCAGTGGAGGCCAATTCACTGGATGTATTCAAGAGAGAGTTAGATATAGCTCTTAGGGCTAATGGAATCAAGGGATATGGGGAAAAAAAAAAATCAGGAACGGGGTACTGATTCTGGATGATCAGCCATGATCATATTGAATAACGGGGCTGGCTCGAAGGGCCGAATGGCCTACTTCTGCACCTGCATTCGATGTTTCTAAATAAAAGACACATTAAATGCATTGCCACAAAAGGCTGTGGAGGCCAAATCAATGGATATTTTTAAGGCAGAGATTGATAGATTCTTGATTAGTACGGGTGTCAGGAGTTATGGGGAGAAGGCAGGAGAATGGAGTTGAAAGGGAGAGATAGATCAGCCATGATTGAATGGTGGAATAGACTTGATGGACCAAATGGCCTAATTCTGCTCCTATAACTTATGAACATTTGGATAGATATTTAAGACACTTGGACAGAATAGCGGAGTCAGGGGATATGGGGAGAAGGCAGGAACGGGGTACTGATGGGGATGATCAGCCATGATCACATTGAATGGCGGTGCTGGCTCGAAGTGCCGAATGGCCTACTCCTGCACCTATTGTCTATTGACAGGTACATAGACAGGACAGGTTTAGAGGGAGACTGAAGAAGCATCTCTACCCGAAACATCACCAATTCCATCTCTCCATAGATGCTGCCTCACCCGCTGAGTTACTGCAGCATTTTGTGTCTACCTTCAGGTTTAGAGGGATATGGGCCAAACACAGGCAGGTGGGACTAGTGTAGATGGTTCATCTTCGTTGGTGTGGGCAAGTTGGGTCGAAGGGGCTGGTTCCATGCCGTATGACTCTGAAGTTGGGGTTAAAATATCTTTCAATAGAAAACATTGACAGAATACATAGTTGAGCATAGCATATCAATTTGCATTTAAATACAGCACTGCACTCACAGTGGCACCATGTTCTGTACAAAAAGAACACATTGTACAATTTAATATCAAGAAACTGCAGATGCTGGTTTATATCAACAATAGACACAAAATGCTGGAGTAACTCAAAGGATCATGCGGCATCATCTGACACATTCAAACCTTTGAGAGCCATCTGAAGAAGGGTGGTGACCCGAAACGTCACATGTATTATCCCAGAAATGCTGCCTGACCTGCTGAGTTACTACAGAACTTTGTCTCTAACATTGTATCATTTGTTCTTCCAGTCTTGTGACATTAACAAACAGCTTTGAAAACTGCAGTAACCATCGAAGATTATAGAGCGGAGTTTTGGTAACTGTGTTATTAGTGGACTATGTTATAAGGATACAAGCTATCCAAAATGGTTATACAAGTTAACTCTCTCAATTATGCTTTAAAAACTTCAATGATACCTTCACAAATATTTAAATTGTTGTTTCTAAGTGGCAATTATAAAAGCCGACGGGTTTGGCTTGGTTGGCCTTGGTAAGATAAGATAGTACACTGTATCTACTCAAACCAAGATAAGGAGAAAGGAGAGTATACTTACTTACTTATTAATTACATTCAAGGTTCAGATAAAAGACAAGACATTACATAGAATAAACTGCATACTAAAGCACAATAAATTACATACCAAGGCACAATACATGGTTGAAGATCAAGAATTTAAAAAAAATCAGTGTTCTCCAACGAGACAAGTATACCAATGTCTCCACTGCTGGGATTGGTAGAGTATAGTGCTAAAGCTTATGTTTGATAAGGCCAAGATGATTTCATTTTCAGAGTCATAAAAAACTTTTGAGTTTAGTTTAGAGATACAGTGCAGGAACAAGCCCAATGAGTGCATGCCAACCAACGGTCACCCCCTACACTAGCACTACCCTCTGCACTAGGGACAATTTACAATTTTACCGAAGCCAATTAACGTACAAACCTGTACGTCTCTGGAGTGTGGGAGGAAACCGGAGCACCCGTAGACAATCCATGCTGTCACAGGGAGAACGTGCAAACTCCACACGCAGGCAGCACCCGGTCAGGATCGAACCTGTGTCTCTGGCACTGTGGGGGCAGCAACATTACCTCTGCACCACTGTGCCACAGATTAAATCTAAACGTGGCACAGCTGGTAGACCTGCTGCCTCACAAGACCAGAGCCCCAGGTTCGATCCTGATTTCGGGTGTTGTCTACGTGTGGCGTTTGTACGTTCTCCCTGTGACCGCGTGGGTTTCCTCTCACATCTCAAAGATGTGAGGGTTAGTAGGTTAACTGTATCTGTAAATTGCTGCCAGCTGTGTGGGGAGTGGTGGAGGCCGGTTTTCTGGATACTTTCAAGAGAGCTAGATATGGCTCTTAAAGATATCGGAGTCAGGGGATATGGGGAGAAGGCAGGAACGGGGTACTGATTGTGGATGATCAGCCATGATCACATTAAATGGGCCAAATGGCCTACTCCTGCACCTATTGTCTATTGGGATAACATAGAACTAACGTGAACGGGTGATCGAAGGTCAGTGTGGACTTGGTGGGCCTGTTTCCATGTTGCATTTTTCAATCAGTTAAAACCACCGATGCAATGTTTAGGAATTTAGCAGCTCCACTGACTGGTTAATTCATCACATGGTTGCATTTTCCCTAGTAATTGAGACACTGTTTGGGGTACAGCTAAAGATAAGTGGGAAATTTTGGCTTGAAAGGCTTACTTCAAGAAGCTAATTGAAATGTTCATGAACAAACTCGAATACAACAATTAACAAATCATTAAATCAAGGCTGCAGATGGATCACATTCACTGCCTGCTGTCAGAGTTCATGATGGGGCTCATGATTACAAATGGTTCAGTAGTTTAGTTTATTGTCACGTGTACCGAGGTACATTGAAAAGCTTTTGTTGCATGCTAACCAGTCAGCGGAACGACAATATATAATGACAATGGAGCCATTCACTTCTGTACCTCTTGCCCACACGGCACCAGAGACCCTGTAATCGCAATGAGTAGGAAGGAACTGCAGATGCTGGTTTACACCGAAGATAGACACAAAATGCTAGGGTAACTCAACGGGTCAGACAGCACCTCCGGAGAGAAGGAATTGAAGACTTTTCAGGTCATGACCCTTCTTCAGACACGAGTCTATGACTTTTTTTTCCTTTAAGGAACGAAGTGATGGCGCCCGACTGAAATAGTCTGTGATGATATTACAAACGGTTACTTGCGCGTTGTTTTATCCACGACACATGGAAGAACCATTACCTCGAGGACAAATAAAAGGCCATTGCAATTGTGTTTTGACTCACAGCCAAGCTATGATCCAGTATCTCTGCACTGTGCCTCCACCCAACTACCCTCACCTTAAGTTGCAAGACAGTAAGCATTCTTCATACCATTGGAAGTCATTTATTTTCACAAGTTGCTAAAGATGCCCCAAAAATTATACACTTTTAACATTGCTCGTTTTGATTAGCTGGTCGTTGTTTGAATGGTGGAGTACCGAATGGCCTAATTCTGTTCCTATCCCTTATGAATTTACATCTTCGGTGTAAACCAACATCTGTATTTCCTTCCTGCGCATGTTGGTCGGCGTGGGCAAGTTGGGCCGAAGGGCCTGCTGCCCCGCTGTGTGACCCCATGACTCTGTAATATGCTGCCCTTGTCGGTCGGGAGAATGCAAAGTGTGAAGCAAAGAGGATTTGAACAGGGCGATTTTGATACAACGTCCATGCCGACGGCTACAACTCTGCACGTTCCTCCACACTGCACGTCGCTGCAATGTGGCCCTGAATCCGACAAGCACCTGATCAATACACAAAGTAACTTACGAGTCTCCCAGCCAGTCGTGAAATTTGATCTTGCCCTCTGTAGTGTTCGCTTCAAAATTCGGGAACGTATCGCCCAAGTAGATCCCCATCGCTGATATTTTTCTTTCCAATTCCTCCGGGAATGGAGCGCAGAAATATAGTAGAGATAAGCAGCGACAGAGAGGGGAAAAAAACCAGAGGGGCGGGCAATGAAAAAGTCTGCACCGATAGGCTTACGGGAGAAAGTGGCAGCGTGCTTCAATTCTGTAGGAAGGAACTGCAGATGCTGGTTTATACCGAGATAGACGCAAAATGCTGGAGTAACTCAGCGGGACGGGCAGTATCTCTGGAGAAAAAGGCGTTTTGAAAACCTGCTTCAGTGTGATGAAGGGGAGAGAGAGATAGAGAGAGAGAAAACTGCTTCATTGCCTGACTGATGTTGCCTGTAGGACAGAACATAAAACACAGAACAGTGTTCGTCTCAGGAACAGGCCCTTCGGCCCATAAGTCATAGGAGCAGAATTAGGCCATTCAGCCCAATGGCGGTCTGCTCCGCCATTCAGACCCGGTTGATCTATCTTTCCATCTCAACCCCAATTCCTGCCTTTTCCCCACAATCAAGAACCTCTTAAGGTCAAGTATGTCTTATTGTCATATGTCCCGAAACGGAATAATGAAATTCTTACTTGCAACAGTACAACAGGTGTGTAAACATAGTACCCTGTAAAATGCGTACTCAACAACTAAAAAAGCCCAATTGCTCGTTTTGATTAGCTGGTCGTTGTTTTCAAGAATATGAAACAATTCTTGGATAGGACAGGTTTAGAGGGATATATGGGCCAAACGCAGGTAGGTGGGACGAGTGTAGATGGGACCTGATGGTCTGAAGTATGAAGAAGGGTCTCGACCCAAAACATCATCCAATTTATTATCTCCAGAGATGCTGCCTGTCTCGCTGAGTTGCACCAGCTTTTTTTTGTGTCTGTCTTTAATACATCAGCCATGATTGAATGGTGGAGTACCGAATGGCCTAATTCTGCTCCTATCCCTTATGAATTTACATCTTCGGTGTAAACCAACATCTGTATTTCCTTCCTGCGCATGTTGGTCGGTGTGGGCAAGTTGGGCCGAAGGGCCTGCTGCCCCGCTGTGTGACCCCATGACTCTGTAATATGCTGCCCTTTTCGGTCGGGAGAATGCAAAGTGTGAAGCAAAGAAGATTTGAACAGGGCGATTTTGATACAACGTCCATGCCGACGGCTACAACTCTGCACGTTCCTCCACACTGCACGTCGCTGCAATGTGGCCCTGAATCCGACAAGCGCCTGATCAATACACAAGGTAACTTACGAGTCTCCCAGCCAGTCGTGAAATTTGATCTTGCCCTCTGTAGTGTTCGCTTCAAAATTCGGGAACGTATCGCCCAAGTAGATCCCCATCGCTGATATTTTTCTTTCCAATTCCCCCGGGAATGGAGCGCAGAAATATAGTAGAGATAAGCAGCGACAGAGAGGGGAAAAAAACCAGAGGGGCGGGCAATGAAAAAGTCTGCACCGATAGGCTTACGGTAGAAAGTGGCAGCGTGCTTCAATTCTGTAGGAAGGAACTGCAGATGCTGGTTTATACCGAGATAGACGCAAAATGCTGGAGTAACTCAGCGGGACGGGCAGTATCTGTGGAGAAAAAGGCGTTTTGAAAACCTGCTTCAGTGTGATGAGGGGGAGAGAGAGAGAGAGAGAAAACTGCTTAATTGTCTGGCTGATGTTGCCTGAAGGACAGAACATAAAACACAGAACAGTGTTCGTCTCAGGAACGGGCCCTTCGGCCCATAAATCATAGGAGCAGAATTAGGCCATTCAGCCCATCAGGTCTGCTCCGCCATTCAGACCCGGCTGATCTATCTTTCCATCTCAACCTCAATCTCCTGCCTTTTCCCCACAATCAAGAACCTCTCAAGGTCAAGTATGTCCACAGATTCACCATCGTCAGAGTGCAGATGATGGAGCTGAGAAGGAATTTCTTTAGCCAGAAGCTGGCTAATCTGTGGAATTCATTGCCACTGATGGTGATAGAGGCCAAGTCACTGGGTATTTTTTAAAATGGAGATTGATAAGTTTAGTTTTGAGATAGAGCGTGGAAACTGGCCATTTATCCCACCGAGTCTGTGCCGACCAGCGATCACCCATAAACTAGTTCTACCCTACACACCAGGAACAATTTACAGAAGACAATTAACCTACAAACCTGTACGTCTTTAGAATGTGGGAGGTAAGTGGAGCACCCGGAGAAAACCCATGTGATCACAGGGAGAACGTGCAAACTCCGTACAGACAGCATCCATAGTTAGGATCGAACCCGGGTCTTTGGCGCTATCAACTCTACCACTGTGCCGCCCTTGGTTCTTGATTAGGAAAGACACCAATCATTAAGGGTAGAAGGCAGGAGAATGGAGTTGAGAGCGAAAAATAGATCAGTCATGATCGAATGGCGAAGTAGACTCGATGGGCCGAATGGCCTAATTCTGCTCGTCATGATGCCAAGTTCATCTAATCTCTACCCACACATGATCCATTTCTCTCCATTTCCTGCACTTGCAAGAGTCTATCTTAAACACCACTATTGTATATAAAACCCTGGTAATTATTGACTTGCCCTAGTGGCAGGCAGTCTGAGTGAAATTTGAGCTGATTCCAACCTCCTACACAGCCGTATTGGAAAGTAGCTTGAACGGAAGTTACAAGATACATTATAATACCATTCAGGATAAGGTGTCTGGGAGTTTGGTTGGTTGTTCAGAAATACTAATCCATTCACAGGCACGATTCTTTGCTAATGTTCCTTTGTCCTCTTTGCTCAAGCATCAAGAGTGTTTAATTGTCGTATGTGTCGACTATAGAAGCATGACATTCTTGCTTGTAGCAGCATAACATAAACACAATGCACCGAATTTAGTTTAGTTTAGAGATAGTGCAGAACAGGCCCTTTGGCCCATCAAGTACGCATCAACTTGCAATCCCCACACATTAACACTATCCCACTCACACTAGGAACAATAGTAAGATTAAACGAGAACTTACCAGTTTGAAGTTTGATCTTTATTTTATGAGGAGGAACGTTGAGGGAATACGTGAAGAACCCCGCCTAGACGCATGCGTGTCATTCTTCAAAGCAGCGGTGTGGAATCACAGATAACTATAATGACCGTTGGAGAGCAGTGGAGGAGGGTCAGGGCGGTGAGTACTTAAATCGGGCGCGGGGCTTTATTTCACAGAGGCCCAGGACCGTTGGAGAGCAGTGGAGGAGGGTCAGGGCGGTGAGTACTTAAATCGGGCGCGGGGCTTTATTTCACAGAGGCCCGGGACCGTTGGAGCGCGTGGAGGAGGGTCAGGGCTTTTTTTTACCAAAATCCGTAACATTCCACACTCCATAGGGAGGGTTCTGGTGGAAGCCGCTGATTGGTGGAAGCAGACTAGAGGAAGCAGCTGATTGGGTGCAACCTCAGGTTAGCATTTGTGCTTTCTGGTTAAAGGTGCAGTGCTTTAGTAAAGGTACAGTGGGCTAAAGGTACAGTGCGTTTTGTTTATATAATAAAGGTGCAGTTTAAAGGACACGAGGGAGCAGCTGTTGCGAGTCGGATACCTGCTGATTTCACCCAGCAGTTTCTATTGTATAATACTTGTATCGGATCCAGGGTAAGGCGGGAGAATGACAGTCAGAGCAGTGTACTGTTCTGGATGTCAGATGTGGGAGGTCATGGTGTCGGATGGCCCTCCAGACGTCCACATCTGCACCAGGTGCAGCGAGATGGGGCTCCTAAGGGAACGTATTAGGATCCTGGAGCAGCAGCTCGATGACCTCTGTCTGATCAGGGAGAGTGAGGAGGTCATAGAGGGGAGTTATAGGGAGGTGGTCACTCCAAAACCACGGGAGAGAGACATGTGGGTCACGCTTACGAAGGGCAAGGGGCAGAGGCAGGAACGAGTGAGTACTCCAATGTCGGTACACCTCGCAAATAAGTACTCCTGTTTGAGTACGGATGGGGGTGACAGCCTACCCGGGGGTAGTGACAGCGGACGGGCCTCCAGCACAGAGACCGGCCCTGTTGCTCCAAAAGGTAGGGAAAAAAAAGAGGGCAATAGTAATTGGGGACTCTATTGTTAGGGGGTCGGATAGGCGATTCTGTGGACGCAGTCGGGAGACCAGGATGGTGGTCTGCCTCCCTGGTGCCAAGGTCTCGGACGTGTCTCAACGCATCCAAGATATCCTTAAATCAGAGGGAGAGGAGCCTGAGGTCATGGTACATATAGGAACCAATGACATAGGTAAAAAAAGGGAAGAGGTCCTGAAGGGAGGATTTAGGGAGTTGGGAGGAGAGTTAAGAAAAAGGACCAAAAAGGTAACAATCTCAGGATTACTGCCTGTGCCACGCGACAGTGAGAGTAGGAATGGAGCGAGGTGGAGGATAAATGTGTGGCTGAAAGACTGGTGCAGAGGGCAGGGATTCAAGTTTCTGGATCATTGGGACTTCTTTTGGGGAAGGTGGGACCTGTACAGAAAGGATGGGTTGCACTTGAACCCGAGGGGGACCAATATCCTAGCGGGGAAATTTGCAAAGGCTACTGGGGAGACTTTAAACTAGAATGGTTGGGGCGAGGGACTCAAATAGCGAAAGGTAGTAGACAGAATGGGAGGCAGGAAGCAGAAAAGGGAAGCACTCGGACACAAGAGGAGAAAGAAAAAAAAGGAAATAAACAGAGAATAAGAGACGGGGGGTTTCTTAAATGTGCATATTTTAATGCTAGGAGCATTGTAAGAAAGGTGGATGAGCTTAGAGTCTGGATAGACACCTGGAAGTATGATGTTGTGGCGATCAGTGAAACGTGGTTGCAGGAGGGCTGTGATTGGAAACTAAATATTCCAGGATTTCATTGCTTCAGGTGTGATAGAATTGGAGGGGCAAGAGGTGGAGGTGTTGCATTGCTAGTCAGGGAAGATATTACAGCAGTGCTTTGGCACGATAGATTGGAGGGCTCATCTAGGGAGGCTATTTGGGTGGAATTGAGAAGTGGGAATGGTGTAGCAACACTTATAGGGGTGTATCATAGACCGCCAAATGGGGAACGAGAATTGGAAGAGCAAATATGTAAGGTGATAGCAGATATTAGTAGTAAGCACAAGGTAGTGATTGTGGGACATTTCAACTTTCCACACATAGACTGGGAAACACATTCTGTAAATGGGCTGGATGGGTTGGAGTTTGTAAAATGTGTGCAGAATAGTTTTTGCAGCAATACATAGAGGTACCTACTAGAGGAGGGGCAGTGCTGGACCTCCTGTTAGGAAATGAGACGGGATGGGTGGCGGAGGTATGCGTTGGGGAGCACTTCGGGTCCAGTGATCACAATACCATTAGTTTCAATATAATTATGGAGAGGGTCAGAACTGGACCTAGGGTTGAGATTTATGATTGGAGAAAGGCTAACTTTGATGAGATGCGAATGATTTAAAAGGAGTGAACTGGGACATTTTGTTTTATGGGAAAGATGTAGAAGAGAAATGGAGGACATTTAAAGGTGAAATTTTAAGAGTATAGGGTTCTAAGAGTAAACCTAGCAATTATAGACCTGTTAGTTTGACTTCAGTGGTGGGCAAATTAATGGAAAAGATACTTAGAGATAATATATATAAGTATCTGGATAAACACGGTCTGATTAGGAACAGTCAACATGGATTTGTGCCTGGAAGGTCATGTTTGACTAATCTTCTTGAATTTTTTGAAGAGGTTACTAGGGAAATTGACGAGGGTAAAGCAGTGGATGTTGTCTATATGGACTTTAGTAAGGCCTTTGACAAGGTTCCTCATGGAAGGTTGGTTAGGTCGCAGCCCCGACGTCGGACTTTTAACACCCCGGCGTGCGGTCCTGAACATCGGGCCACCCGTAGCGGCAACTGCGGAGGGCTTGGGGAGGCCCTGACCACGGGGAATAGTGGAGGAAGAAGACTGACTTTGGTGCCTTCCCACACAGTGGGGAACTTTGATTCTGCTGTGTGGGGATGTTTATGTCAAACCCTATAGTGTGTTGTGTCCTGTTGATTTTTATTGTATGGCTGTATGGAAACTCATTTCACTGTGCCATCAGGCACACATGACAATTAAATCTATCTTGAATCTTAAGAAGGTTCAACTGTTGCGTATAAATGCAGGAATAGCAAGATGGATTCAACAGTGGCTGAATGGGAGAAGCCAGAGGGTAATGGTGGATGGCTGTTTATCGGGTTGGAGGCAGGTGACTAGTGGGGTGCCTCAGGGATCTGTGTTGGGTCCTTTGTTGTTTGTCATGTACATCAATGATCTGGATGAAGGTGTGGTAAATTGGATTAGTAAGTATGCAGATGATACCAAGATAGGGGGTGTTGTGGATAATGAAGAGGATTTCCAAAGTCTACAGAGTGATTTAGGCCATTTGGAAAAATGGGCTGAAAGATGGCAGATGGAGTTTAATGCTGATAAATGTGAGGTGCTACACCTTGGCAGGACAAATCAAAATAGGACGTACATGGTAAATGGCAGGGAATTGAAGAATACAGTTGAACAGAGGGATCTGGGTATAACCGTGCATAGTTCCTTGAAGGTGGAATCTCATATAGATAGGGTGGTAAAGAAAGCTTTTGGTATGCTAGCCTTTATAAATCAGAGCATTGAGTATAGAAGCTGGGATGTAATGTTAAAATTGTACAAGGCATTGGTGAGACCAAATCTGGAGTATGGTGTACAATTTTGGTCGCCCAATTATAGGAAGGATGTCAACAAAATAGAGAGAGTACAGAGGAGATTTACTAGAATGTTGCCTGGGTTTCAAACAACTAAGTTACAGAGATAGGTTGAATAAGTTAGGTCTTTATTCTCTGGAGCGCAGAAGGTTAAGGGGGGACTTGATAGAGGTCTTTAAAATGATGAGAGGGATAGACAGAGTTGATGTGGACAAGCTTTTCCCTTTGAGAATAGGGAAGATTCAAACAAGAGGACATGACTTCAGAATTAAGGGACAGAAGTTTAGGGGTAATATGAGGGGGAACTTCTTTACTCAGAGAGTGGTAGCGGTGTGGAATGAGCTTCCAGTGGAAGTGGTGGAGGCAGGTTCATTGGTATCAGTTAAAAATAAATTGTGTCTGAGTGTTTCCCTTTTCTGCTTCCTGCCACCCATTCTGTCTACTAGCTTTCGCTATTTGAGTCCCTCGCCCCAACCATTCTAGTTTAAAGTCTTCCCAGTAGCCTTTGCAAATTTCCCCGCTAGGCTGACATATGCTACCCCGGTGGTGTAGTCAATTTGTAGAATAACATACTGGTGATATGACCCAAAACAATATGACTTAAAGCCATGACTAGCTCTCACTTCCCCAGGTATATATGCCCAACATTAGTAGTGATGCCTCCTGAGATTTCCATCTCACCCTCAGCTGGAGATGGAATTAGTAGCATCCCAATCCAAGGCCCATCAGTATGTGGTTCCATAGACGGGTAACTGTGTTTGGTTAGGAACAATGCCTAATGTATGAGTTGGCAAATGAATCCACCATTTTCGTACCATAGTGGCCTCTGTGGGTTGCTTCATTAGTCTGTCAGAATGACCCCCCCATAATTTCTTGAGTGACGCGTGTTATGCTCTGTACTATGATTATGTAAAGGTCCGATATCATGTGGCTGTCACACAGCCCCTAATTCCAATATTCTACTACCAGTCTGATGGATGGTTTAGTTCCCTGCAAGCCTCCATAAAGGCTGTACCCTTTCTTACGGCAAAGTCACTGCCATGTGAACTGTGTTATTGGTGGACCGCAGACGATGTGTTGTGTTAAATACATCTGTGGGCACCTCCAATGAGTACTATATAGCAAGCATGTTTTAATACCATGCTTGCCATGTAGTACCCTAGGATCAATACCTTAGTTGCACCAAAGGTTCCCATCTGTAATGAATATAAAGTGCGAAGTATTCAAATTAGTCAATCTAAGATGAAGTGGCAACCACCTCTAAATTATGATAAGGATATTTAGGACACGAATTCCTGTGATACATGTTGGATGTCCTCCAAACTCTTATAATATATGGGCACTGTAATTCAGTATGCACTTTAGTTGATTCTTACCCAATTAAGCATGAACATTCAGTTCGGTACGTGCTGTACTGGAGGATAATGGAATGAATAATTCTAAGGTACACCCTTATAACTCTGAATGTTAAGTGTTGGTAGAATAATTCTATGCATACAGATGGATCTGTTATCTCCCACCAACCTCCCTGGTTACTATTAGTAGGTTTGTTACTATTTCGGCATCCTCCGTGGTCATTGAGGTGCTGGTGTCTGATGAGGGTAGCACATTTCCCAGAAAGTAGTTTTTAAGACGTTCCTCAATGTGCCCCAGAGTATCCTCTATGTGAAGTTCTTTCTAAGATAAGATGCCTCCAAATTTTAATATTGGAGGTTGGGAAGTTCCAGGTTAGCATATAAGGCCAGTGCATACTGGTGATCTAGTGTCATGTCTCTGTTTATAGTGCAACCTATCCCGTCCCGCTGTTAGGACTTAGAACTTTCTTTCATTTCAATTCCCTGCCCTACCATGTTTTGGTTGATACTGGGAACATTCAGGTTTTGCAGTTCCCTGATGGTAAGCGTTTTCCCATACGTTTTCTGCACCCTAAGTGTACTAGGAGTATGTTCTGCTCCCCTGTTCAAGTGCAGCCCAAAATTGACCCCCTATACTCCCCTCTGATGAGGGAGAACACTGTGCAGCCCTACAAGAGGTACTGCTGTAGGTTTTACTAGCTGTCCCTCTGTGACTAGTCATCTCATGGAGCTGCCACTTACCTGCTCCAACAGCCGCTCCAGCTGGTCCCGATGCTCTCGGGCACCCAACCGGCTCCAATGCACATGATCACTGGCCATCGCGGCTGCTCCTGAAGCCGTTACTCCTAAGGCTGCTCCTGCTCCAGTTCCGGCAGCCAGCCCAGGATTGACTCTCGGTGTTCCCCTCTGCTGAGTGAGAAACTCTGTGCCGCACCACAAGGAGTACTGCTGTGGGCTTGTTAGTTG
>NW_026576498.1:565000-725880 GCF_028641065.1 Leucoraja erinaceus | reverse complement strand
TCCCTAAGTGGGTGTATGCGGGGGGGGAGGGGGGGAGGGGATCGCTGGCCGGCACGGGCTCGAGGGGCCGAAGGGCCTGTTTCCGCGCTGGATCTCTAAACTAAACCACGAACCTCTCGGTCAAAACAGGATTATTTATTCCACGGGTTGCAATCGGAAGATTGGGTTTTTTTTTTTTTTCCCCACCCAAAGATATTTCCAACCTTATTTAATTTAAAACATAGTATATGTTTTTGGAAAAGTGGCAGAAGGCAAGGTCCACTCATCCAAATCGAAGCATAGAAAATAGGTGCAGGAAGGAGTAGAGGCCATTCGGCCCTTCGAGCCAGCACCGCCATTCAATACGATCATGGCCGATCATCCAGAATCAGTCCCCCTTGTTCCTGCTTTTCCCCCCATATTCCGTTATGCCCCCATCCCACTTAGGAAACCTGAACGGAAACCTCTGGAGACTTTGAGGCCCCACCCAAGGTTTCCGTGAGGTTCCCGGAGGTTGCCGGAGGTTGCTGGAGGTTGCAGGTAGTGGAAGCAGGTAGGGAGACTGACAAAGACCTCCGGGAACCGCACGGAAACCTTTGTTGGGGCGCAAAGACTCCACAGGTCTCCTAAGTGGGACAGCGGCGTTAGGCCTCAGACCTAAATCTAACTAGTGGCAGTTCTGGCCTCTCTGCCTCTCTCTCGCTCGCTGCCAGTTTTAGTGCCTTAAAACTCAGGGATTGGATTTAACTGTGGCCTGTGGATCAGATGATTGGGTGGGACTTCTCCCTGTGAAATCCCACCTCTTGTTTGCTGTCAAAACAATTAAAAAAAACCAGTTAATAAACTCTTGTGACGTCTATCTCCCTGTTAAAATTGACACGGAGCGCCTGGTTGTCTAGGAACCGGGGTCGGCCATTTTGTTAATGTCTCCTGTGTCTTTAGCAAAGATATTAAGAGGAGCTCCTCTAGTATCTTTGGTTTTTAGTTTGAAGATTAATCGGGTCGAGTATAGGAGCAAAGAGGTCCTTCTGCAGTTGTACAGGGCCCTAGTGAGACCACACCTGGAGTATTGTGTGCAGTTTTGGCCTGTTGGCCTTTATAACAAGAGGAGTTGAGTATAGGAGCAAAGAGGTCCTTCTGCAGCTGTACAGGGCCCTAGTGAGACCACACCTGGAGTATTGTGTGCAGTTTTGGTCCCCTAATTTGAGGAAGGACATTCTTGCTTTGGACATTGAGGGAGCCCAGCGTAGGTTCACCAGGTTAATTCCCAGGATGGCGGGACTGTCATATGCTGAGAGAATGGAGCAGCTGGGCTTGTACACTCTGTGGAGTTTAGAAGGATGAGAGGGTTTCTCATTGAAACATATAAGATTGTTAAGGGTTTGGACACGCTAACATAGAAACATAGAAAATAGGTGCAGGTGTAGAGGCCATTCGGCCCTTCGAGCCTGCACCGCCATTCAATATGATCACGGCTGATCATCCAACTCAGTATCCCATACCTGCCTTCTCTCCATACCCCCTGATCCCTTTAGCCACAAGGGCCACATCTAACTCCCTCTTAAATACAGCCAATGAACTGTGTGGCCTCAACTACCTTCTGTGGCAGAGAATTCCACAGATTCACCACTCTCTGTGTGAAAAATGTTTTCCTCATCTGGGTCCTAAAAGATTTCCCCCTTATCCTTAAACTGTGTGACCCCTTGTTCTGGACTTCCCCAACATCGGGAACAATCTTCCTGCATCTAGCCTCTTAAATATAGCCAATGAACTGTGGCCTCAACTACCTTCTGTGGCGGAGAATTCCAGAGATTCACCACATATAAGATAGTTAAGTGTTTGGACACGCTAGAGGCAGGAAACATGTTTCCGATTTTGGGGGAGTCCAGAACCAGGGGCCACACACACACACACAGTTTAAGAATAAGGGGTAAGCCATTTAAAACGGAGACGAGGAAACTTTTTTTTCACAGAGAGTTGTGAGTCTGTGGAATTCTCTGCCTCAGAGGGCAGTGGAGGCCGGTTCTCTGGATACTTTCAAGAGAGCTATATAGGGCTCTTAAAAATAGCAGTCAGGGGATATGGGGAGAAGGCAGGAATGGGGTACTTCTAAACTCCAGAGTGTACAAGCCCACAGCCGCTCCACATTCTCTCAGCATATGACAGTCCCGCCATCCCGGGAATTAACCTTGTAAACCTACGCTGGGCTCCCTCAATAGCAAGAATGTCCTTCCTCAAATTAGGGGACCAAAACTGCACACAATACTCCAGGTGTGGTCTCACTAGGGCTCTGTACAACTGCAGAAGGACCTCTCTGCTCCTTACAACCATGGCTGATGTCCTTGTGACCAATAACCTGGGTTTTAATGTCTAGTCCATCATCAGCTTTGACCTTCCTTCCATCGAGGGGATCTATCGCAGTCGCTGCCTCAAAAAGGCCGGCAGTATCATCAAAGACCAACACACCATCCTGGCCACACACTCATCTCCCTGCTACCCTCAGGTAGAAGGTACAGGAGTCTGAAGACTGCAACGTCCAGGTTCAGGAATAGCTACTTCCCCACAGCCATCAGGCTATTAAACCTGGCAACAATCAAGCTCTGAACTGCAACTGACTATATTATTGCTGCACTATATCTGCTATTTATTGAACTATTTTCCTCTCCCCCTGTTATGTATTATGTTTTGTTGTGCTGCCACAAGTAAGAATTTCATTGCCCCATCCGGGTCATAGAAACAGCGCAAATAGGTGCAGGAAACAGAAACATAGAAATTAGGTGCAGGAGTAGAGGCCATTCGGCCCTTCGAGCCTGCACCGCCATTCAATATGATCATGGCTGATCATCCAACTCAGTATCCCGTACCTGCCGTCTCTCCATACCCCCTGATCCCCTTAGCCACAAGGGCCACATCTAACTCCCTCTTAAATATAGCCAATGAACTGGCCTCAACTACCCTCTGTGGCAGAGAGTTCCACAGATTCACCACTCTCTGTGTGAAAAAAGTTCTTCTCATCTCGGTTTTAAAGGATTTCCCCCTTATTCCTAAGCTGTGACCCCTTGTCCTGGACTTCCCTAACATCGGGGACAATCTTCCTGCATCTAGCCTGTCCAACCCCTTAAGAATTTTGTAAGTTTCTATAAGATCCCCTCTCAATCTCCTAAATTCTAGAGAGTATAAACCAAGTCTATCCAGTCTTTCTTCATAAGACAGTCCTGACATACCAGGAATCAGTCTGGTGAACCTTCTCTGTACTCCCTCTATGGCAATAATGTCCTTCCTCAGATTTGGAGACCAAAACTGTACGCAATACTCCAGGTGTGGTCTCACCAAGACCCTGTACAACTGCAGTAGAACCTCCCTGCTCCTATAATGAAATCCTTTTGCAATGAAAGCTAACATTCCATTCGCTTTCTTTACTGCCTGCTGCACCTGCATGCCTATAAAGGAGGAGGCCATTCGGCCCTTCGAGCCAGCACCGCCATTCATTGTGATCATGGCTGATCGTCCCCAATCAATAACCCGTGCCTGCCTTCTCCCCCATATCTTTCGACTCCACTAGCCCCTAGAGCTCTATCTAACTCTCTCTTAAACCCATCCAGTGACTTGGCCTCCACTGCCCTCTGTGGCAGGGAATTCCACAAATTCACACAACTCTCTGGGTGGAAAAGTTTTAAATCTGTGGAATTCTCTGCCACAGAAGGTAGTTGAGGCCACACAGTTCATTGGTTATATTTAAGAGGGAGTTAGATGTGGCTAAAGGGATCAGGGGGTATGGAGAGAAGGATACTGAGTTGGATGATCAGCCATGATCATATTGAACGGCGAATGGTGCAGGCTCGAAGGGCCGAATGGCCTCTACTCCTGCACCTATTGGCTATGTTTCTATTCTAATGACGTGACGATTTATTCTACACAGGAGGCGTAAATGAGGCACAAATCTCGGCCTAGTGGGACAGGCTCTTTAGAAGTTGTCCATCGTACGGTCCTATCTGGCGGCTGGCAATTTTCCCGCTGCTTTCCAGAATCGGTCAGTGTGGTTTCCAGCTGGTGTTGTTGTCCCCGAGGCGTGGGCTCAGCTCTGGTCGTTCTCTCGGGCATCGTGTCGCTCGCCGTGATGGCGGCTCGCCGTGGCGCCCGTCCTCTGCCCAGAGGCGGTCTCGCTGCGGGCGAAAAAGCCCGGGATGAGCAGGAGGACGAGAGACCCCACCAGGTTGAATCCTCCCGACACCATGAACGAGGTGTTGTAACTCCCAGTCCGGTCCTCCAGCAGTCCTGATGGTAGACAATAGACAATAGAGTAGTGTAGGAGTAGAGGCCATTCGGCCCTTCGAGCCAGCACCGCCATTCAATGTAATCATGGCTGATCATCCCCAATCAGCACCCCTCCCGTTCCTGCCTTCTCCCCACCTCACTCCGCTATCTTTAAGAGCCCTATCTAGCTCTCTCTTGAAAGCATCCAGAGAACCGGCCTCCACCGCCCTCTGAGGCAGAGAATTCCACAGACTCACAACTCACGACTCCGCTATCTTTAAGAGCCCTATCTAGCTCTCTCTTGAAAGCATCCAGAGAACCGGCCTCCACCACCCTCTGAGGCAGAGAATCCCACAGACTCACAACTCTCTGGGTGAAAAAGTGTTTCCTTATCTCTGTTCTAAATGGCCGACCCCCCCTTATTCTTAAACTGTGTGTGTGTGTGTGTGGCCCCCTGGTTCTGGACTCCCCCAACATCGGGAACATGTTTCCTGCCTCTAGTGTGTCCAATTCCTTAATAATCTCATATATGTTTCAATGAGATGCCCTCTCATCCTTCTAAACTCCACAGAGTGTACAAGCCCACAGCCGCTCCACATTCTCTCAGCATATGACAGTCCCGCCATCCCGGGAATTAACCTGGTGAACCTACGCTGGGCTCCCTCAATAGCAAGAATGTCCTTCCTCAAATTAGGGGACCAAAACTGCACACAATACTCCAGGTGTGGTCTCACTAGGGCCCTGTACAACTGCAGAAGGACCTCTTTGCTCCTATACTCGACTCCTCTTGTTATGAAGGCCAACAGGCCAAAACTGCACACAATACTCCAGGTGTGGTCTCACTAGGGCCCTGTACAACTGCAGAAGGACCTCTTTGCTCCTATACTCAATTCCTTTTGTTATGAAGGCCAACAGGCCAAAACTGCACACAATACTCCAGGTGTGGTCTCACCAGTGTCCTGTACAACTGCAGAAGGACCTCTTTGCTCCTGTACTCGACTCCTCTTGTTATGAAGGCCAAAAGGCCAAAACTGCACACAATACTCCAGGTGTGGTCTCACTAGGGCCCTGAACAACTGCAGAAGGACCTCTTTGCTCCTATACTCGACTCCTCTTGTTATGAAGGCCAACAGGCCAAAACTGCACACAATACTCCAGGTGTGGTCTCACTAGGGCCTTGAGCAACTGGTGAGTCTACGCTGATGGGGCTTCGAGTCATTCACTGATATTCACTGCTTCCATACATCCACCTCCAGCCCCCGAACCACCTTGGCATCCCCTGGTGGTCTAGTGGTTAGAATTCTGCGCTCTGATCTGGGTTCAATTCTCAGTCAGGGAAAACGCCAGCTAAAGAGACCTGGGTTCGATCCCGACTACGGGCGCTGTTTATACGGAGTTTGCACGTTCTCCCCGTGACCTGCGTGGGTTTTTCTCCGAGATCTTCGGTTTCCTCCCACACTCCAAAAACGTACAGGCTTGGAGTAAATTTAAACATAGTCACTAGTGGGTGTGGGATAGTGTTAGTAACATAGAAACATAGACAATAGGTGCAGGAGTAGAGGCCATTCGGCCCTTCGAGCCTGCACTATTCGCCATTCAATATGATCATGGCTGATCATCCAACACAGTATCCCATCCCTGCCTTCTCTCCATACCCCCTGATCCCTTTAGCCACATCTAACTCCCTCTTAAATATAGCCAACGAACTGTGTGGCCTCAACTACCTTTTGTGGCAGAGAATTCCACAGATTCACCACGCTCTGTGTGTGACAAAAAAATTTTGTACGTTTCTATAAGATCCCCCCTCAATCTTCTAAATTCTAGCGAGTACAAGCCGAGTCTATCCAGTCTTTCTTCATATGAAAGTCCTGACATCCCAGGAATCAGTCTGGTGAACCTTCTCTGTACTCCCTCTATGGCAAGAATGTCCTTCCTCAGATTAGGAGACCAAAACTGTACGCAATACTCCAGGTGTGGTCTCACAAAGACCCTGTACAACTGCAGTAGAACCTCCCTGCTCCTATACTCAAATCCTCTATGGCAAGAATGTCCTTCCTCAGATTAGGAGACCAAAACTGTACGCAATACTCCAGGTGTGGTCTCACCAAGACCCTGTACAACTGCAGTAGAACCTCCCTGCTCCTATACTCAAATCCTCTATGGCAAGAATGTCCTTCCTCAGATTAGGAGACCAAAACTGTACACAATACTCCAGGTGTGGTCTCACCAAGACCCTGTACAAAACTGCAGTAGAACCTCCCTGCTCCTATACTCAAATCCTCCATGGCAAGAATGTCTTTCCTCAGATTAGGAGACCAAAACTGTACGCAATACTCCAGGTGTGGTCTCACCAAGACCCTGTACAACTGCAGTAGAACCTCCCTGCTCCTAGACTCAAATCCTCTATGGCAAGAATGTCCTTCCTCAGATTAGGAGACCAAAACTGTACGCAATACTCCAGGTGTGGTCTCACCAAGACCCTGTACAACTGCAGTAGAACCTCCCTGCTCCTATACTCAAATCCTCTATGGCAAGAATGTCCTTCCTCAGATTAGGAGACCAAAACTGTACGCAATACTCCAGGTGTGGTCTCACCAAGACCCTGTGTGTGTGGCCCCTGGTTCTGGACTTCCCCAACATCGGGAACAATCTGGAGAAATTCAGCGGGTGCAGCAGCATCTATGGAGCGAAGGAAATAGGCAACGTTTCGGGCCGAAACCCTTAAGAAGGGTTTCGGCCCGAAACGTTGCCTATTTCCTTCGCTCCATAGATGCTGCTGCACCCGCTGAGTTTCTCCAGCTTTTTGTGTAACCTTCGATTCTCCAGCATCTGCAGTTCCCTCTTAAACATCGGGAACAATCTTCCTGCATCTAGCCTGTCCAACCCCTTAGTGTGCGGGGATCGCTGGACGGCACGGACTCGGTGGGCTGAAGGGCCTGTTATCTCTAAACTATTCACTCTAGAAGTGCTTTTGGAAGCAAAAAGCTGGGGTAACTCAGCAGGGTCGGGCAGAATCTCCAAACAAAACCGTTTGCCAGCAGCGGTGAATTACCCCTGGAGAAATTAAATTAATTACCTGACAGGGGGGGTCCAAGGAGCCCACCGACACTGAGTAGCATCAGGAAGAGGCCAGTGGCGTTGAGAATCCGACCGACACCCACGATATCTGGGAGAGTGGAGAAGAAGAGAGGGGAGAGGCCTCCAGCACATAGGCCGTAAAAGAGGCCTGCCACCATTAGAGTCGGGAAGGTTCGGCCTAACGGCAGGAGGAAGAGACTGATCCCACTGAGGACACTCCAGAGGAATAGTAAGTGGATGGAACGGACCAGTTTCAGATCGGAGAGCCAGCCTGAAAACATGCGAGCAATAGTGTCGGGGATACAGGTGAGAGACAGAAGCAAGGCCGCCTGGTAGTCGGTGAAGCCTAGATTCTTGCCGTGGGCCACCAGGTGTACGTAGGGCACAAAATAGCCCGTGGTCATCAGGGTTAACGCAAGGGTGTACACCACAAAGCCTCGCTGCCGGAGTAGGCCCAAATCCAAGGCCTTCGTCACTTTCTCCCAGCAGCCTGAGGCCTCGCTCGCCACGGGGAGGTCCCCCAGCAGGCGGATGGGCCTGAGCAGGGCCGCACACACGCACAGGTTCAGCAAGATGGCCGACACGACCTGGAGGGCCCCGCGCCACGTGTAGGCGTCGATCAGGAGGCGGAAGAGCGGGGAGAAGAAGAACGAGGCGATTCCCACTCCGGTGAACGCCAAGCCGGTGGCCAACGCTCGCCGCTTGTCGAAGTATCTGGAGACCATCGCCATAGTCGGGGTGAAAACCAATGCCCAACCCAGACCTGGGGAACAAAACAAGGGTCGCTGAAACCCGCTTGGACAAATAATCTGTGATTTATTTTCATAACTCTCTACTCAAACTAATTTTAGACAATGGACAATAGGCCATTCGGCCCTTTGAGCCAGCACCGCCATTCATTGTGATCATGGCTGATCATCCCCAATCAATGACCCGTTTGAAGAAAAATTGGATAGTTATATGGATGGGAAGGGAATGGAGGGTTATGGTCTGAGCGCAGGTATATGGGACTAGGGGAGATTATGTGTTCGGCACGGACTAGAAGGGTCGAGATGGCCTGTTTCCGTGCTGTAATTGTTATATGGTTATATGGTTTCGGCCCGAAACGTTGCCTATTTCCTTCGCTCCATAGATGCTGTTGCACCCGCTGAGTTTCTCCAGCACTTTTGTGTACCTTCCCCAATCAATAACCCCGTGCCTGCCTTCTCCCCATATCCCTTGACTCCACTAGCCCCTAGAGCTCTATCTAACTCTCTCTTAAATCCATCTAAATGACTTGGCCTCCACTGCCCTCTGTGGCAGGGAATTCCACAAATTCACACAACTCTCTGGGTGAAAAAGTTTTCTCACCTCAGTCTTAAATGACCTCCCCTTTATTCTAAGACTGTGTGTGTGGCCCCTGGTTCTGGACTCGCCCAACATTGGGAACATTTTTCCTGCATCTAGCTTGTCCAGTCCTTTTATACGTTTCTATAAGAAATTTCCCCCTCATCCTTCTAAACTCCAGTGAATACAAGCCCAGTCTTTCCAATCATATGATGAAGGACATTATTGCCATAGAGGGAGTGCAGAGAAGGTTCACCAGACTGATTCCTGGGATGTCAGGACTGTCTTATGAAGAAAGACTGGATAGACTTGGTTTATACTCTCTAGAATTTAGGAGATTGAGAGGGGATCTTATAGAAACTTACAAAATTCTTAAGGGGTTGGACAGGCTAAATGCAGGAAGATTGTTCCCGATGTTAGGGAAGTCCAGGACAAGGGGTCACAGCTTAAGGATAAGGGGGAAATCCTTTAAAACCGAGATGAGAAGAACTTTTTTCACACAGAGAGTTGTGAATCTCTGGAACTCTCTGCCACAGAGGGTAGTTGAGGCCACAGTTCATTGGCTATATTTAAGAGGGAGTTAGATGTGGCCCTTGTGGCTAAGGGGATCAGGGGGTATGGAGAGAAGGCAGGTACGGGATACTGAGTTGGATGATCAGCCATGATCATATTGAATGACGGTGCAGGCTTGAAGGGCCGAATGGCCTCTACTCCTGCACCTAATTTCTATGTTTCTATGTTTCAATGACAGTCCCGCCATCCCGGGGATTAACCTTGTAAACCTACGCTGGGCTCCCTCAATTGCAAGGATGTCCTTCCCCAAATTAGGAGACCAAAACTGCACACAATACTCCAGATGTGGTCTCACCAGGGTTCTGTACAACTGCAGAAGGACCTCTTTACTCCTATACTCAAATCCTCTCGTATGAAGGCCAACATGCCATTGGCTTTCTTCACTGCCTGCTGTACCTGCATGCTTACTTTCAGTGACTGGTGTACCCAGGTCTCGTTGCACCTCCCCTTTTCCTAATCTGACACCATTGAGATAATAATCTGCCTGCCTGTTCTTGCCACCAAAGTGGATAACCTCACATTTATCCACATTAAACTGCATCTGCCACGCATCTGCCCACTCACCCAAACCATCCAAGATCGCCTTGCAGCCTCATAGCATCCTCCTCACAGTTCACACTGCCACCCAGCTTTGTGTCATCTGCAAATTTGCTAATGTTACTTTTAATTCCATCATCTAAGTCTTTAATATATATTGTAAATAGCTGCGGTCCCAGCACCGAGCCTAGCGGCACTCCACTCACCACTGCCTGCCATTCTGAAAGGGACCTGTTAATCCCTACTGTTTGTTTCCTGTCTGCCAACCAATTCCCTATCCATGTCAACACCCTACCCCCAATACCATGTGGTCTACTGGCAAGGTGACTTGGATAGGCTGCAAGGTGACTTGGATAGACTGGGTGAGTGGGCAAATGTTTGGCAGATGCAGTATAATGTGGATAAATGTGAGGTTATCCATTTTGGTGGCAAAAAAAAGTAAACCGGGAAAAGCAGACTATTATCTAAATGGTGGCCGATTGGGAAAGGGGGAGATGCAGCGAGACCTGGGTGTCATGGTACACCAGTCATTGAAGGTAGGCATGCAGGTGCAGCAGGCAGTAAAGAAAGCGAATGGTATGTTAGCTTTCATTGCAAAAGGATTTGAGTATAGGAGCAGGGAGGTTCTACTGCAGTTGTACAGGGTCTTGGTGAGACCACACCTGGAGTATTGCGTACAGTTTTTGGTCTCCAAAATCTGAGGAAGGACATTAGTGCCATAGAGCGAGTGCAGAGACGGTTCACCAGACTGATTCCTGGGATGGCAGGACTGTCTTATGAAGAAAGACTGGATAGACTTGGTTTATACTCTCTAGAATTTAGGAGATTGAGAGGGGATCTTATAGAAACTTACAAAAATTCTTAAGGGGTTGGACAGGCTAGATGCAGGAAGATTGTTCCCGATGTTAGGGAAGTCCAGGACAAGGGGTCACAGCTTAAGGATAAGGGGGAAATCCTTTAAAACCGAGATGAGAAGAAACTGTTTTTTCACACACAGAGAGTGGTGAATCTGTGGAACTCTCTGCCACAGAGGGTAGTTGAGGCCACACAGTTCATTGGCTATATTTAAGAGGGAGTTAGATGTGGCCCTTGTGGCTAAGGGAATCAGGGGGTATGGAGAGAAGGCAGGGATGGGATACTGAATTGGATGATCAGCCATGATCATATTGAATAGCGGTGCAGGCTCGAAGGGCCGAATGGCCTACTCCTGCACTGAATTTCTATGTTTCTATGTTTCTATGTCTAAATTTGTCCGCTAATCTCCTGTGTGGGACCTTATCAAATGCTTTCTGAAAGTCTAGATACATTACATCCACTGGCTCTCCCTTGTCCAATTTCCCAGTTACATGCTCAAAAAATCCCAGAAGAATGCTGTTCATCGATTACAGCTCAGCATTCAACACCATTATACCATCAAAACTGATCACCAAACTCGGTAAATTGGGCATCGACCCCTCCCTCTGCAACTGGATACTGGACTTTCTAACCAACAGACCCCACAGTCTGTGAGGTTAGACAAGCACACCTCTTCAACCCTCACCCTGAACACCGGCGTTCCTCACGGCTGTGTGCTGAGCCCCCTCCTCTACTCCCTCTTCACCTATGACTGCACACCTGTACATGGTACTAACACCATCATCAAGTATGCAGATGATACAACGGTGATTGGCCTCATCAGCAACAACGATGAGCTGGCCTACAGGGAGGAGGTCCAGCACTTAGCAGCATGGTGCGCTGACAACAACCTGGCCCTTAACTCCAAGAAGACCAAGGAGCTCATTGTAGACTTCAGGAAGTCCAGAGGCGGCACGCACACCCCCATCCACATTAACGGGACGGAGGTGGAACGTGTTTCTAGCTTCAGGTTCCTGGGAGTCAACATCTCCGATGATCTCTCTTGGACCCACAATACCTCTACTCTGATCAAGAAGGCTCACCAGCGTCTCTTCTTCCTGAGGAGACTGAAGAAGGTCCATCTGTCTCCTCAGATCCTGGTGAACTCCTACCGCTGCACCATCGAGAGCATCCTTACCAACTGCATCACAGTATGGTATGGCAACTGCTCTGTCTCCGACCGGAAGGCATTGCAGAGGGTGGTGAAAATTGCCCAACGCATCACCGGTTCCTCGCTCCCCTCCATTGAGTCTGTCCAAAGCAAGCGTTGTCTGCGGAGGGCGCTCAGCATCGCCAAGGACTGCTCTCACCCCAACCATGGACTGTTTACCCTCCTACCATCCGGGAGGCGCTACAGGTCTCTCCGTTGCCGAACCAGCAGGTCGAGGAACAGCTTCTTTCCGGCGGCTGTCACTCTACTCAACAACGTACCTCGGTGACTGCCAATCACCACCCCCCCCCCCCGGACACTTATTATTATTTATTCAAATCATGTGGTATGTCGCTCTTCCAGGGAGATGCTAAATGCATTTCGTTGTCTCTGTACTGTACACTGACAATGACAATTAAAATTGAATCTGAATCTGAATCTGAATCTTGGATAAGATTTTCCCCTTCGTAAATCCATGCTGACTTGGGCCGATCCTGTTACTGCTGTCCAAATGCACCATTATTGCTTCATTTAATAATTCAGGTGAATTCCAAGAAAGCTGACCTGTCAGAAGTCCGATAGAGAGGTACAAGTGTAGAAGACTTTGTCCGAAAGAGGCCACAAACATCCCAAGGGAGGCTAAAACTCCTCCGACCATGACAACCGGCCGGGCTCCGTAACGCTTCCCGAATGCACTGCCCATTGGACCTGGTAACATAGAAACATCGAAACATAGAAACATAGACAATAGGTGCAGGAGTAGAGGCCATTCGGCCCTTCGAGCCTGCACCATTCGCCATTCAATATGATCATGGCTGATCATCCAACTCAATATCCCATCCCTGCCTTCTCTCCATACCCCCTGATTCCTTTAGCCACAAGGGCAACATCTAACTCCCTCTCATAGAAACATAGAAACATAGACAATAGGTGCAGGAGTAGAGGCCATTCGGCCCTTCGAGCCTGCACCATTCGCCATTCAATATGATCATGGCTGATCATCCAACTCAGTATCCCATCCCTGCCTTCTCTCCATACCCCCTGATCCCTTTAGCCACAAGGGCAACATCTAACTCCCTCTCATAGAAACATAGAAACATAGAAATTAGGTGCAGGAGTAGGCCATTCGGCCCTTCGTGCCTGCACCATTCGCCATTCAATATGATCATGGCTGATCATCCAACTCAGTATCCCATCCCTGCCTTCTCTCCATACCCCCTGATCCCCTTAGCCACAAGGGCCACATCTAACTCCCTCTTAAATATATCCAATGAACTGGCCTCAACTACCCTCTGTGGCAGAGAGTTCCAGAGATTCACCACTCTCTGTGTGAAAAAAGTTCTTCTCATCTCGGTTTTAAAGGATTTCCCCCTTATCCTTAAGCTGTGACCCCTTGTCCTGGACTTCCCCAACATCGGGAACAATCTTCCTGCATCTCTGAGCTGCTCCACCCATACGCTCTTGCCCGGTCCCTCAGGTCAGCTGGTCAGCTGCTCCTGGAGGTACCGAGGTCTAGCCAGAGGCTCAGAGGGGATAGAGCCTTCTCTGTTGCTGCTCCGGCACTCTGGAACACCCTGCCGTTGCACATCAGACAGGCCCCCTCACTGTTCATCTTCAAATCCAGTGTTAAAACACATTTGTACCCCCTGGCTTTTGACCATGCCTGAGGCTTTGCTTCTGTTTGTGGTCTTTTTGATGTTTCTTTATTTTGCATGTCTTTTCCCACTATTTCTTTTGATTGTTATTTTTGGTGTGTATTAACTTTTTTGTCAATGATTAGTGATGTACAGCACTTTGTTGCAGCTATGTTTGTTTTTAAAGTGCTCTATAAATGAAATTATTATTATTATTAAATATAGCCAATGAACTGTGTGGCCTCAACTCCCTTCTGTGGCAGAGAATTCCACAGATTCACCACTCTCTGTGTGTGAAAAAAAAATGTTTTTCTCATCTCGGTCCTAAAAGACTTCCCCCCTTATCCTTAAACTGTGTGACCCCTTGTTCTGGACTTCCCCAACATCGGGAACAATCTTCCTGCATCTAGCCCGTCCAACCCCTTAAGAATTTTGTAAGTTTCTATAAGATCCTCCCCTCAGTCTTCTAAATTCTAGCGAGTACGAGCCGAGTCTACCCAGTCTTTCTTCATATGAAAGTCCTGACATCCCAGGAATCAGTCTGGTGAACCTTCTCTGTACTCCCTCTATGGCAAGAATGTCTTTCCTCAGATTAGGAGACCAAAACTGTACGCAATACTCCAGGTGTGGTCTCACCAAGACCCTGTACAACTGCAGTAGAACCTCCCTGCTCCTATACTCAAATCCTCTATGGCAAGAATGTCTTTCCTCAGATTAGGAGACCAAAACTGTACGCAATACTCCAGGTGTGGTCTCACCAAGACCCTGTACAACTGCAGTAGAACCTCCCTGCTCCTAGACTCAAATCCTTTTGCTATGAATGCTAACAGACTAAATTCTAGCGAGTACAAGCCGAGTCTATCCAGTGTTTCTTCATATGAAAGTCCTGGCACCCCAGGGATCAGTCTGGTCTGGAGACCTCTCAGGACCTCTGACGGGTGGCCGGCAGTGGCCTGTAAAGGTGCGCGTAGGTGGGACGGGGCAGCGAATCTACCGCTGCGCCACCGCGACTCTTCGAGGTAAATAGCGCGGACGAACGGCGCGGTGAAAGGAGACGACGGGACTAACTTGCGAGCTGCTGCGTTGCCATGGCGATGGAGATGACCCAGGAAACTCGGCTAGACGTCTCCTGGAAGTGTCTGGTTAAGTCGACGAAGAACACACTAAATGATCGGGCAACGCCAACCAGGAGGCAGTTGTTGATAAAGCCAGCGAGTACCACCATCCATCCCCAACCCCCATCAGGCATCTCCCTGGACACACACTGGCTCATCCTGGGTCCAGGCAAGAACTGCAGGGGCAACAAAACATTGGGGGTAAGATCCACTCGGTTTTGACTGTACTATGTTTAACATAGAAACATAGAAATTAGGTGCAGGAGTAGAGGCCATTCGGCCCTTCGAGCCTGCACCATTCGCCATTCAATATGATCATGGCTGATCATCCAACTCAGTATCCCGTACCTGCCTTCTCTCCATACCCCCTGATCCCCTTAGCCACAAGGGCCACATCTAACTCCCTCTTAAATATAGCCAATGAACTGTGGCCTCAACTACCCTCTGTGGCAGAGAGTTCCAGAGATTCACCACTCTCTGTGTGAAAAAAGTTCTCCTCATCTCGGTTTTAAAGGATTTCCCCCTTATCCTTAAGCTGTGACCCCTTGTCCTGGACTTCCCCAAACATCGGGAACAATCTTCCTACATCTAGCCTGTCCAACCCCTTAAGAATTTTGTAAGTTTCTATAAGATCCCCTCTCAATCTCCTAAATTCTAGAGAGTATAAACCAAGTCTATCCAGTCTTTCTTCATAAGACAGTCCTGACATCCCAGGAATCAGTTTGGTGAACCTTCTCTGCACTCCCTCTATGGCAATAATGTCCTTCCTCAGATTTGGAGACCAAAACTGTACGCAATACTCCAGGTATGGTCTCACCAAGACCCTGTACAACTGCAGTAGAACCTCCCTGCTCCTATATAAAATCCTTTTGCAATGAAAGCTAACATACCATTCGCTTTATTTACTGCCTGCTGCACCTGCATGCCTACCTTCAATGACTGGTGTACCATGACACCCAGGTCTCGCTGCATCTCCCCCTTTCCCAATCGGCCACCATTTAGATAATAGTCTGCTTTCCCGTTTTTGCCACCTAAATGGATAACCTCACATTGATCATGGCTGATAAATTCATAGCCAATGGGGGAAATCTTTTAGGACCGAGATGAGGAAAACATTTTACTAGCTCTGGCTAGATGCAAGAAGATTGTTCCCGATGTTGGGGAAGTCCAGGACAAGGGGCCACACACACACAGTTTAAGGATAAGGGGGAAATCCTTTAAGACCGAGATGAGAAAAACATTTTTTTGTCATTGCCTTTATAACAAGAGGAGTTGAGTACAGGAGCAAGGAGGTCCTTCTGCAGTTGTACAGGGCCCTAGTGAGACCACACCTGGAGTATTGTGTGCAGTTTTGGCCTGTTGGCCTTCATAACAAGAGGAGTTGAGTCTAGGAGCAAAGAGGTCCTTCTGCAGTTGTACAGGGCCCTGGTGAGACCACACCTGGAGTAGTGTGTGCAGTTTTGGCCTGTTGGCCTTCATAACAAGAGGAGTCGAGTACAGGAGCAAAGAGGTCCTTCTACAGTTGTACAGGGCCCTAGTGAGACCACGCCTGGAGTATTGTGTGCAGTTTTGGTCCCCTAATTTGAGGAAGGACATTCTTGCTATTGAGGGAGCCCAGCGTAGGTTCACCAGGGTAATTCCCGGGATGGCGGGACTGTCATATGCTGAGAGAATGGAGCGGCTGGGCTTGTACACTCTGGAGTTTAGAAGGATGAGAGGGGATCTCATTGAAACATATATGAGATTGTTAAGGGCTTGGACACGCTAGAGGCAGGAAACATGTTCCCGATGTTGGGGAAGTCCAGAACAAGGGGCCACACACACACAGTTTAAGGATAAGAGGGAAATCTTTTAGGACCGAGATGAGAAAAACATTTTTTTTTTCACACACAGAGAGTGGTGAATCTGTGGAATTCTCTGCCACAGAAGGTAGTTGAGGCCACACAGTTCATTGGCTATATGTAAGAGGGAGTTAGATGTGGCCCTTGTGGCTAAAGGGATCAGAGGGTATGGAGAGAAGGCAGGGACAGGATACTGAGTTGGATGATCAGCCATGATCATATTGAATGGCGAATGGTGCAGGCTCGAAGGGCCGAATGGCCTCTACTCCTGCACCTATTGTCTATGTTTCTATGAACTGTGGATTTTCTCATCTCAGTCCTAAAAGACTTCCCTCTTATCCTTAAATTGTGTGTGGCCCCTTGTTCTGATCATATTGAATGGCGGTGCAGGCTCAAAGGGCCGAATGGCCTCTACTCCTGCACCTATTTTCTATGTTTCTATGTCTATGTTTCTAATCAATAACCCGTGCCTGCCTCCTCCCCATATCCCTTGACTCCACCAGCCCCTAGAGCTCTATCTAACTCTCTCTTAAATCCATCCAGTGACTTGGCCTCCACTGCCCTCTGTGGCAGGGAATTCCACAAATTCACAACAGAAAAAAGTTTTTTCTCACCTCAGTCTTAAATGACCTTACCCCTTTATCAGTCTGGCGAACCTTCTCTGTACTCCCTCTATGGCAAGAATGTCTTTCCTCACATTAGGAGGACAGTGTCCCCCTAATGTGAGGAAGCTGATAAGTGTGAGGTGCTACATCTTGGCAGGACAAATCAAAATAGGACGTACATGGTAAATGGTAGGGAATTGAAGAATGTAGGTGAACAGAGGGATCTAGGAATAACTGTGCACAGTTCCCTGAAAGTGGAATCTCATGTAGATAGGGTGGTAAAGAAAGCTTTTGGTGTGCTGGCCTTTATAAATCAGAGCATTGAGTATAGAAGTTGGGATGTAATGTTAAAATTGTACAAGGCATTGGTGAGGCCAATTCTGGAGTATGGTGTACAATTTTGGTCGCCTAATTATAGGAAGGATGTCAACAAAATAGAGAGATTACAGAGGAGATTTACTAGAATGTTGCCTGGGTTTCAGCAACTAAGTTACAGAGAAAGGTTGAATAAGTTAGGGCTTTATTCTTTGGAGCGCAGAAGGTTAAGGGGGGACTTGATAGAGGTTTTTTAAAATGATGAGAGGGATAGACAGAGTTGACGTGGAAAAGCTTTTCCCACTGAGAGTAGGGAAGATTCAAACAAGGGGACATGACATGAGAATTAAGGGACTGAAGTTTAGGGGTAACATGAGGGGGAAACTTCTTTACTCAGAGAGTGGTGGCTGTGTGGAATGAGCTTCCAGTGAAGGTGGTGGAGGCAGGTTCAATTTTATCATTTAAAAATAAATTGGATAGTTATATGGATGGGAAGGGAATGGAGGGTTATGGTCTGAGCGCAGGTATATGGGACTAGGGGAGATTATGTGTTCGGCACGGACTAGAAGGGTCGAGATGGCCTGTTTCTGTGCTGTAATTGTTATATGGTTATATAGTGTCTTCCCAGCTGTTAACAGGCATTTGAATCATCCTCCCACAAGTAGAGAGCAGTCCTGAACTGCTATCCTTGATCGGACTTTACCTTGCACTAAACGTTATTCCCTTATCCTGTATCTGTACACTGTGGACGGCTCGATTGTAATCATGTGTTGTCTTTCCGCTGACTGGTTAGCATGCAACAAAAAGATTTTCACTGCACAAAATCGGAACACGGGACAATAAACTAAACTAATAATTTCAGCGATACTCATTCACACTGAGGAGGAGAATTCTCTTCCTGCCCCTCCGATCTGCCGATCACTGCTTTGTGTGTCCTGCGATCTTCACACACCCCCCCCAAAGAGGCTCCTGTTTAATGTTTCATCGGGAAGTCTGAACTTTGACTCAAGTTTGATATTGACAAAGTTTCCAAAGAGGAATGGCAGCCCCACCAACCTTAGACTCGGAGCGACTGCCAAAGTAACGAGTCGTGGTTTATCCACCAAATTTCGCGCAGAAAACGTGCGGAAAATTTGTAAAATTAAGTGGCGACTTATCCAGAGCTTCCGTGCCAATGGGACACCTGACAGCGAATCGCAAAATCACCCGCGGTTATTCTCACTGATACATTTCAACAACTTACCGATCGCATGTGTTACGCAGAGGACGTGTGTTGGTGGGGTTGGGGTTTCGGTGTGTGTGGGGGGGAATGGTTCTAGTGTGGGTGCTTTGGGCAACACACACCTTGATTCTATGCCAAGAAAGAACACAAATGAGTCGTTTACTAATGGTTTACGAACACGAGTGAGTCTGGGCTGGGCGGTGACAAACTGATTAGGAAATAACGCTGACAGCACTCGGTGTTAGGGACGGTGTTCAAATCACTTCCGTCGAGATGAGGACACAGATATATTGCGGGGCAAATGCAGAGTTGTGGAGTTGCCCTGCCAGAGACCACAATAGACAATAGGTGCAGGAGTAGAGGCCATTCGGCCCCCTCGAGCCAGCACCATTCGCCATTCAATGTGACCATGGCTGATCATCCACAACCAGGAACTGGAACTCTCTGCCACAGAGGGTAGTTGAGGCCACACAGTTCATTGGCTATATTTAAGAGGGAGTTAGATGTGGCCCTTGTGCGTACAGTTTTGGTCTCCAAATCTGAGGAAGGACATTATTGCCAGAGGGAGTGCAGAGACGGTTCACCAGACTGATTCCTGGGATGTCAGGACTGTCTTATGAAGAAAGACTGGATAGACTTGGTTTATACTGTCTAGAATTTAGAAGATTGAGAGGGGATCTTATAGAAACTTACAAAATTCTTAAGGGGTTGGACAGGCTAGATGCAGGAAGATTGTTCCCAATGCTGGGGAAGTCCAGGACAAGGGGTCACAGCTTAAGGATAAAGGGGAAATCCTTTAAAACCGAGATGAGAAGAACTTTTTTCACGCAGAGAGTGGTGAATCTCTGGAACTCTCTGCCACAGAGGGTAGTTGAGGCCACAGTTCATTGGCTATATTTAAGAGGGAGTTAGATGTGGCCCTTGTGGCTAAGGGGGTCATGGGGGTATGGAGAGAAGGCAGGTACGGGATACTGAGTTGGATGATCAGCCATGATCATATTGAATGGCGAATGGTGCAGGCTCGAAGGGCCGAATGGCCTCTACTCCTGCACCTAATTTCTATTTCTATGTTTCTATGTAGGAGACACACACACACACACACACACACCACACACACACACACACACACACACACACACACACACACACACACACACACACACACACACACACACACACACACACACCACACACTTTAAGAATAAGGAGTAAGCCATTTAGAACGGAGATGAGGAATAACTTTTTCACACTGAGAGACACAATAGACAACAGGTGCAGGAGTAGAGGCCATTCGGCCCCTCGAGCCAGCACTGCCATTCGATGTGATCATGGCTGATCATCCCCAATCAGAACCCCGTCCCTGCCTTCTCCCCATATCCCCTGACTCCGCTATCTTTAAGAGCCCTATCTAGCTCTCTCTTGAAAGCATCCAGAGAACCGGCCTCCACCGCCCTCTGTGAGGCAGAGAATTCCACAGACTCACCACACTTTTTCTCACACAGAGAGTGGTGAGTCTGTGGAATTCTCTGCCTCACAGAGGGCGGTGGAGGCCGGTTCTCTGGATGCTTTCAAGAGAGAGCTAGATAGGGCTCTTAAAGATAGCGGAGTCAGGGGATATGGGCAGGAACGGGGTACTGATTGGGGATGATCAGCCATGATCACAATGAATGGCAGTGCTAGCTCGAAGGGCCGAATGGCCTCTACTCCTGCACCTATTGTCTATTGCCTCTCTGGGTGAAAAAGTTTTTGCTCGTCTCCGTTCTAAATGGCCGACCCCTTATTCTTAAACTGTGTGTGTGTGTGTGTGTGTGTGTGTGGCCCCTGGTTCTGGACTCCCCCAACATCGGGAACATGTTTCCTGCCTCTAGCGTGTCCAAGCCCTTAACAATCTCATATATGTTTCAATGAGATACCCTCTCATCCTTCTAAACTCCACAGAGTGTACAAGCCCACAGCCGCTCCATTCTCTCAGCATATGACAGTCCCGCCATCCCGGGAATTAACCTGGTGAACCTACGCTGGGCTCCCTCAATAGCAAGAATGTCCTTCCTCAAATTAGGGGACCAAAACTGCACACAATACTCCAGGTGTGGTCTCACCAGGGCCCTGTACAACTGCAGAAGGACCTCTTTGCTCCTAGACTCAACTCCTCTTGTTATGAAGGCCAACAGACCAAAACTGCACACAATACTCCAGGTGTGGTCTCACCAGGGCCCTGTACAACTGCAGAAGGACCTCTTTGCTCCTGGACTCAACTCCTCTTGTTATGAAGGCCAACAGGCCAAACCTGCACACAATACTCCAGGTGTGGTCTCACCAGGGCCCTGTACAACTGCAGAAGGACCTCTTTGCTCCTAGACTCAACTCCTCTTGTTATGAAGGCCAACAGGCCAAAACTGCACACAATACTCCAGGTGTGGTCTCACCAAGACCCTGTACAACTGCAGAAGGACCTCTTTGCTCCTATACTAGACTCCTCTTGTTCTGAAGCCCAAATGGCAAAACTGCACGCAGTACAAGTTGCAGACACTAAGACTTATTAGGACAACTTTGAAACTCGTACTAACGGCTTGGGTGGGGGAGGGAGCTGGGACCTCCAGAGACGCTGCCTGTCCCGCTGAGTTACTCCAGCATTTTGTGTCTTTCTTCAGTGTAAACCAGCATCTGCAGTTCCTTCCTGCACCTGAGGTTCTTGCCCAGTGATGTTGTCTTTTCTCCACCAGATGGCAGTGTCATCCGCCTGAACTCAGTCTGCACCTATCCTTACTATCGAATGGCGGTGCTGGCTCGAAGGGCCGAATGGCCTTCTCCTGCAACTATTGTCTATTGTCTGCTGCTCAAGGTTAACGTTAACCGCTAACACACAGCTTTAGAGAGTCGCCAACTTTCCCACACTCCCAAATGTGTCTTTCTCCAGGATGATACAACGGTGATTGGCCTCATCAGCAACAACGATGAGCTGGCCTACAGGGAGGAGGTCCAGCACTTAGCAGCATGGTGCGCTGACAACAACCTGGCCCTTAACTCCAAGAAGACCAAGGAGCTCATTGTAGACTTCAGGAAGTCCAGAGGCGGCACGCACACCCCCATCCACATTAACGGGACGGAGGTGGAACGTGTTTCTAGCTTCAGGTTCCTGGGAGTCAACATCTCCGATGACCTCTCTTGGACCCACAATACCTCTACTCTGATCAAGAAGGCTCATCAGCGTCTCTTCTTCCTGAGGAGACTGAAGAAGGTCCATCTGTCTCCTCAGATCCTGGTGAACTTCTACCGCTGCACCATCGAGAGCATCCTTACCAACTGCATCACAGTATGGTATGGCAACTGCTCGGTCTCCGACCGGAAGGCATTGCAGAGGGTGGTGAAAATTGCCCAACGCATCACCGGTTCCTCGCTCCCCTCCATTGAGTCTGTCCAAAGCAAGCGCTGTCTGCGGAGGGCGCTCAGCATCACCAAGGACTGCTCTCACCCCAACCATGGACTGTTTACCCTCCTACCATCCGGGAGGCGCTACAGGTCTCTCCGTTGCTGAACCAGCAGGTCGAGGAACAGCTTCTTCCTGGCGGCTGTCACTCTACTCAACAATGTACCTCGGTGACTGCCAATCACCACCCCCCCCCCCCGGACACTTATTATTATTTATTCAAATCATTTGCTATGTCGCTCTTCAAGGGAGATGCTAAATGCATTTCGTTGTCTCTGTACTGTACACTGACAATGACAATTAAAATTGAATCTGAATCTGAATCTGAAATAAGGGACAAACGGTAAAAATATGGGACAAATTCCCGACGACTGCCTGGGATGAGTTGGCCCGGGTGCTGGACTATACACTCAAAGCCCAGCCCAGCGGGCCAGCTGAGGAGGGGTGATGGTGGTGTTGGCAGTCAGCGAAGGTCTGAAGGTCGGACAGCTGGCCGGGCTGCCGACCGACGGGGCCACGGGCGAGGTGCTGCGGCTGCACTCCACGGGCTGCACTACGTCGGGACGGGTGAGGGTAGGTAGGTTACAAAACTCACCTTCAGCGGTGCTGCAATCCCAACACTGGCCGTGTGCGCGATTTTGGCGCGCTGAACGTTCCAAATGGTCCCGTTCCAGAAAAACCCACTCGCAAGCTGATTTAAATGGCCATTAATTTACAGGTATTAATTCCTTCCATTAAATTCCTTCCATTTGGCCTATAAACCCATGACAATGAGATTTAAAAAATATGTTATATTGTGAATTCTTGTGTGTTATTTGAATACTTAGGCTATTTAAAAAAGTTCATCTATTCTTAAGAAATGGATAGATGTTTAGATCTAGTAATTGAATTTTGGAATTAGCTTCAATTAGGTAACTAACTAATTATATGCTTTAATTTCAAGTCATCTAAGTAAGATTGTTTCATATTTGTTTCAGAATGCTTCAATCTATAATAACTGAAATTTTCTTTCAGTTCTCTTAAATTTTAAGAAAGTTATGGGCTTTTTAATGTTCTTGATCACAGCTTTTGTGTTAAGTCAATGAAAAAGCAATAGGGAACAAGATGCTAATTTCGGAGTATGAAAATGGCCGTAACATTTTTAATACTGAAGATATGAAACTTATTTTTATGATTTATCTGATGGGATAAATTACAGACTTGATTTTTTAAATCTCAAAATGTTGTAACATTGATAGGTGAGGCTACCTTTAATAATCTTATATGTTTCAATAAGATCCCTTCTCATCCTTCTAAACTCCAGAGTGTACAAGCCCACAGCCGCTCCATTCTCTCAGCATATGACAGTCCCGCCATCCCGGGTATTAACCTGGTGAACCTACGCTGGGCTCCCTCAATAGCAAGAACGTCCTTCCTCAAATTAGGGGACCAAAACTGCACACAATACTCCAGGTGTGGTCTCACTAGGGCCCTGTACAACTGCAGAAGGACCTCTTTTGCTCCTAGACTCAACTCCTCTTGTTATGAAGGCCAACAGGCCAAAACTGCACACAATACTCCAGGTGTGGTCTCACAAGGGCCCTGTACAACTGCAGAAGGACCTCTTTGCTCCTAGACTCAACTCCTCTTGTTATGAAGGCCAACAGGCCAAAACTGCACACAATACTCCAGGCGTGGTCTCACTAGGGCTCTGTACAACTGCAGAAGGACCTCTTTGCTCCTATATTCGATTCCGCTGTGTTAAGACTCTATATATTGGCTTCTTAGTCTATTGACTTTGGTCGTGGCTGACCACGGCTGTCTCCAGGGTTGGAGGACCCCTGTGCGTGACTTTGTTTAACGTGGGGAGACTGGTGCACACACGGTCCTCGACAGATCTGGGTCAGGATCCAGTGGCATGGAATCCAAGACGACCTGAGATCCTTTCCTGCTGCAGCCTTCATCCGCCTTCCCAGTCGACGTGATGCTCCACTAAGGTCAGCCATCGTCCTCCGCCTGTTCCACCGCTGAGGTCTCGGTTGGATTGGCTCTTTGTCTGGGACCTTACCGCCATGGTTGGCCCTACCAGGAGCACAGCTCCAGACGGCATCAGCCTCAGGATCTCAGGACCACACGAGTTCCTCCACCATGACATGGTGTCTCATAGAAACATAGAAATTAGGTGCAGGAGTAGAGGCCATTCGGCCCTTCGAGCCTGCACCATTCGCCATTCAATATGATCATGGCTGATCATCCAACTCAGTATCCCGTACTTGCCTTCTCTCCATACCATCTGATCCCCTTAGCCACAAGGGCCACATCTAACTCCCTCTTAAATATAGCCAATGAACTGGCCTCAACTACCCTCTGTGGCAGAGAGTTCCAGAGATTCACCACTCTCTGTGTGAAAAAAGTTCTTCTCATCTCGGTTTTAAAGGATTTCCCCCTTATCCTTAAACTGTGTGACCCCTTGTCCTGGACTTTACCAACATCGGGAACAATCTTCCTGCATCTAGCCTGTCCAACCCCTTATAGAATTTTGTAAGTTTCTATAAGATCCCCTCTCAATCTCCTAAATTCTAGAGAGTATAAACCAAGTCTATCCAGTCTTTCTTCATAAGACACAAGACTCATTGTTTAAATAAAACCCAGACGTACTTTATATTAAAAAATGATTTATTTTTTTCCAAAAACTCTGAAGCAAAGCTCTAATCTAACATAAATATATCACAAAATATTGCAATGAAAAGATTTCCCTGAAAATTAGATCACTGTCATCCCGAACATGGCATTTATCCAAACGACACGTGGATTTCGGAATCTAATGTACGCGGCGTTGGGGGTCTCGGACAATTAGGGGGCAGTGCGGAGAAGGGCCCGTCTCGCTTGGTCACTTTTTCCCCAACGTCATCGACCGACGTGTCGGGCTCGGTCGAATGATTTTGAACGTTTCGAAAATCTAGCGGCAAAAACCAAAAAACGTCGCGACATTCGCGGGGGGCGGCGCGCGCCGTTACGTGGAGACGCCGCGGGTTTATCGGCGATCGGATACGGTCAGTCCAAGATGGCGGTGGACGCCGGAAAAAAAAACTCCAAAGTGGGACAGGGGCAGAGAGGCTCAGAAGTAAAAGTAATGTCACTTTATTCACGACTTGAAGTCGGCTTGGATCTGACATTGAGATCGGAGAAGGGATTGGGGTTTTTTCCCCCCAGATGGAGCCAAGGGGGTCTTGGCACATTGGAAGACGCATGTAGGCGTGGATGAGGATGAGAAGTCCTGCCTTGGATGCGGGGGGAATTGATGCATCTGCTGCCGAAGTGGATGAAGTGATGGATAGTTGAGAAGGTTGGATCGCGAGGTTGAGCAGGGCTGGGTTTCTATTCCATGGAGCGCAGGAGGACAAGGGGAGATCTTAGGGAGGTGTGCAAAATCTTGAGAGTTATAGATCGGGTAGACGTTTGCCCAGAGTAGGGGAGTCGAGGACCAGAGGACACAGGTTCAAGGTGAAGGGGAAAAAGATTTTAACAGGAATTCGAGGTTGACAAAAATGCTGGAGAAACTCAGCGGGTGAGGCAGCATCTATGGAATAGATGACGTCACGTATTACTTCGGATCAGTCCGAAGAAGGGTCTCGACCCGAAACGTTACCTCTTCCTTCACTCCATAGATGCTGCCTGTCCCGCTGAGTTCCTCCAGCATTTTTGTCCACCTTCGATTTTTCCAGCATCTGCACAGTTCTTTCTTAAACATAGGGGTGGATTTCACACACACACAGAGGGCGGTGGGTGTATGGAACGAGCTGCCAGAGGAGGTAGTTGAGGCTGGGACGAGCCCATCGTTTAAGAAACAGTTGGACAGGTGCATGGATAGGACAGGACAGGCTTGGAGGGATATGGGCCAAGCAGGTGGGACTATAAGGGTTTTGGCCCGAAACGTTGCCTATTTCCTTCGCTCCATAGATGCTGCTGCACCCGCTGAGTTTCTCCAGCATTTTTGCGTACCAGGTGAGACTATGGTTGACCAGGGAGCTGAGGGAGAGCTGGGAAGGGGTGGAGTAGGTAAGGACTACCTGAAATTAGAGGAGTCAATGTTCATACCGCATCTGCAGTTCCTTCTTAGATGCATAGAAACATAGACAATAGGTGCAGGAGTAGAGGCCATTCGCCCCTTCGAGCCTGCACCATTCGCCATTCAATGTGATCACGGCTGATCATCCAACTCAGTATCCCATCCCTGCCTTCTCTCCATACCCCCTGATCCCTTTAGCCACAAGGGCCACATCTAACTCCCTCTTAAATATAGCCAATGAACTATGTGGCCTCAACTACCTTCTGTGGCAGAGAATTCCACAGATTCACCACTCTCTGTGTGGGAACAAAAATGTTTTTCTCATCTCGGTCCTAAAGCACTTTTGTCTACCTCCAAAGATGTGAGGGTTTGTAGGTTAATTGGCTTTGGTAGTATCTGTGTGTGTGTGTGAAAAAAAAAAATGTTTTTCTCATCTCGGTCCTAAAAGACTTCCCTCTTATCCTTAAACTGTGTGTGTGTGTGTGTGTGGCCCCTTGTTCTGGACTTCCCCAACATCGGGAACAATCTTCCTGCATCTAGCCTGTCCAACCCCTTAAGAATTTTGTACGTTTCTATAAGATCCCCCCTCAATCTCCTAAATTCTAGCGAGTACAAGCCGAGTCTATCCAGTCTTTCTTCATATGGAAGTCCTGACATCCCAGGAATCAGTCTTCAAATTATTCAGTCTATTCGAGAAGGGCTGAAGTGCCTGTTTCCACACTGTATCACTCTATGATTCGAGAAGAGAATTCAACTCCTCATTGCGATATTAGATCTGCTGGACATTCTGTCTTGCTTTACGTTCTAGGGAGCTGAGGGAACAAGCGGAGGAGAAGGAGGCCATTCTCTCGGGTGTGGGGCAAGGTGAGGACTCTATAGAGTTGAGGTCCTGAACTCGTGGATCCGTTTCAATTTCTCCGGGTTGTTCGAAGCCATCTGAGAGAAATCTCTGAATATATCATTGTAGGTTTCGTCTCCTGAGCAAAGGGGAAGTAAAGAGAGGGAACGGGATCAGAACAAAAACACAGCATTCATATTTACCTGACTTTTCTCAGCGGTGTAGAAAATAGGTGCAGGAGGAGGAGGAGGCCATTCGGCCCTTCCAGCCAGCACCGCCATTCATTGCGATCATGGCTGATCGTCCCCAATCAATAACCCGTGCCTGCCTTCTCCCCCATATCCCTCGACTCCACCTTGAGCCCTATCTAACTCTCTCTTAAATCCATCCAGTGACTTGGCCTCCACTGCCCTCTGTGGCAGGGAATTCCACAGATTCACACAACTCTCTGGGTGGAAAAGTTTCTCCTCATCTCAGTCCCAAATGGCCACAGATTCACACAACTCTCTGTGTGGAAAAGTTTCTCCTCATCTCAGTCCCAAATGGCCACAGATTCACACAACTCTCTGGGTGGAAAAGTTTGGGTGGAAAAGTTTCTCCTCATCTCAGTCCCAAATGGCCACAGATTCACACAACTCTCTGGGTGGAAAAGTTTCTCCTCATCTCAGTCCCAAATGGCCACAGATTCACACAACTCTCTGGGTGGAAAAGTTTCTCCTCATCTCAGTCCCAAATGGCCACAGATTCACACAACTCTCTGGGTGGAAAAGTTTCTCCTCATCTCAGTCCCAAATGCCCACAGATTCACACAACTCTCTGGGTGAAAAAGTTTTTCTCCTCACCTCAGTCTTAAATGACCTCCCCTTTATTCTAAGACTGTGTGTGGCCCCTGGTTCTGGACTCGCCCAACATTGGGAACATTTTTCCTGCATCTAGCTTGTCCAGTCCTTTTATAATTTTATATGTTTCTATAAGATCCCCTCCCCCTCATCCTTCTAAACCCCGGTGAATACAAGCCTAGTCTGTTCTCCGACACAGCAGGAGTCCCGGGTTCGATCCCGACTACGGGCGCTGTCTGTACGGAGTTTGCAGGTTCTCCCCGTGACCTGCGTGGGTTTTCTCCGCGATCTTCGGTTTCCTCCCACACTCCACAAAGACGTGTGGGTTTGTAGGTGAATTGGCTTGGTGTAAAATGTTAAAATTGTCCCTAGTGGGTGTGGGATGGTGGGGATCGCTGGCCAGCACGGACCCGGTGGGCCGAATGGCCTGTTTCCGCGCTGTATCTCTAAAACTAACGCTAAAACTTAGCCGAAGAAATGAATAAACATAGAAACATAGAAATTAGGTGCAGGAGTAGGCCATTCGGCCCTTCGAGCCTGCACCGCCATTCAATATGATCATGGCTGATCATCCAACTCAGTATCCCGTACCTGCCTTCTCTCCATACCCCCTGATCCCTTTAGCCACAAGGGCCACATCCAACTCCCTCTTAAATATAGCCAATGAACTGGCCTCAACTACCCTCTGTGGCAGACAGTTCCAGAGATTCACCACTCTCTGCGTGAAAAAAGTTCTTCTCATCTCGGTTTTAAAGGATTTCCCCTTTATCCTTAAGCCGTGACCCCTTGTCCTGGACTTCCCTAACATCGGGAACAATCTTCCTGCATCTAGCCTGTCCAACCCCTTAAGAATTTTGTAAGTTTCTATAAGATCCCCTCTCAATCTTCTAAATTCTAGAGAGCATAAACCAAGTCTATCCAGTCTTTCTTCATAAGACAGTCCTGACATCCCAGGAATCAGTCTGGTGAACCGTCTCTGCACTCCCTCTATGGCAATAATGTCCTTCCTCAGATTTGGAGACCAAAACTGTACGCAATACTCCAGGTGTGGTCTCACCAAGACCCTGTACAACTGCAGTAGAACCTCTCTGCTCCTATACTCAAATCCTTTTGCAATGAAAGCTAACATACCATTCGCTTTCTTTACTGCCTGCTGCACCTGCATGCCTACCTTCAATGACTGGTGTACCATGACACCCAGGTCTCGCTGCATCTCCCCCTTTCCCAATCGGCCACCATTTAGATAATAGTCTGCTTTCCTGTTTGTGCCACCAAAATGGATAACCTCACATTTAAACGCTGAATAACCCCCTGAATGATAACAGCAGCCATGTTCTCCACTGGAGCTGGTAACTTGGTACTGAGTCGAATATCCCACCATGAATGGGACTTAGCATCCGATGCAAGTTCACTGACCTGACTGTCCGAACACTCCCTCTGCTTCCCGCATCTCCTCATTCATTTTAGCAAGTCGTAGCCTGAAACACAAAGAGTCACAGAGTGATACAGTGTGGAAACAGGCCCATCGGCCCATCTTGCCCATACTAGCCAACAATGCCCCAGCTACACTAGTCCCACCAGCCTGCAATTTGGCCCATATCCCACCAAACCCGTCCTATCCATGTACCTGTCTATCTGGGATAGTCCCAGCCTCAACTACCTCCTCCGGCAGCTCGTTCCAGTTTGGGGTCAAAGCAGGGAACCAGGCCCTTTGGCCCATCGAGTCTGTGCTGTCCAGCGATCCCCGCACACTAACACTATCCTACACACACACACTAGGGACTATTTACATTTACACCAAGCCAATTGGATGATCAGCCATGATCATATTGAATGGCGAATGGTGCAGGCTCGAAGGGCCGAATGGCCTCTACTCCCGCACCTATTGTCTATTATAAATAAATAAATACAGGAGATGGGCCGCTGATTGGGAGCAGTGTGGAGTTGTTACAGAAACTTAAAATGCCACCTGTCGATATCTTGGGTACAGTAGCGACTGGGCAGTGCCAAGGAATAAGGGGTGAACAAAATATACTTACAAGGTGACAATGTCTGCATTCGCTGTGTCGATGGCTATCGTGATCGGGTTCTTCCCGTTTTCATCCACTGCAGTTTGACTGGCCCCTCTTTTTAAGAACAGGCAGACGAGACTTCCAAAAACAAAATCAAAAAGAAAAATCAGACTGTAATCAAACATGGCCTGTAAAAGTGGAATGTAACACACCATATAACCATATAACAATTACAGCACGGAAACAGGCCATCTCGGCCCTACAAGTCCGTGCCGAACAACTTTTTTTTCCCTTAGTCCCACCTGCCTGCACTCATACCATAACCCTCCATTCCCTTCTCATCCATATGCCTATCCAATTTATTTTTAAATGATACCAATGAACCTGCCTCCACCACTTCCACTGGAAGCTCATTCCACACCCGCCACCACTCTCTGAGTAAAGAAGTTCCCCCTCATGTTACCCCTAAACTTCTGTCCCTTAATTCTGAAGTCATGTCCTCTTGTTTGAATCTTCCCTATTCTCAAAGGGAAAAGCTTGTCCACATCAACTCTGTCTATCCCTCTCACTATTTTAAAGACCTCTATCAGGTCCCCCCTTAACCTTCTGCGCTCCAGAGAATAAAGACCTAACTTTCTCTGTAAGTTAGTTGTTGAAACCCTGGCAACATTCTAGTAAATCTCCTCTGTACTCTCTCTATTTTGTTGACATCCTTCCTATAATTGGGCGACCAAAATTGTACACCATACTCCAGATTTGGTCTCACCAATGCCTTGTACAATTTTAACATTACATCCCAGCTTCTATACTCAGACACCTCCACACACTGGATCACTGGAGTTTAGATGGATGAGGGGGAAGGGGGTGGGGGATCTTATAGAAACATGCAAAATAATAAAAGGACCTGGACAAGCTAGATGCAGAAAAAATGTTCCCAATGTTGGGCGAGTCCAGAACCAGGGGCCACACACACAGTCTTAGAATAAAGGGAGTACAGAGAAGGTTCACCAGACTGATTCCTGGGATGTCAGGACTTTCATATGAAGAAAGACTGGATAGACTCGGCTTGCACTCGCTAGAATTTAGAAGATTGAGGGGGGATCTTATAGAAACTTACAAAATTCTGAAGGGGTTGGACAGGCTAGATGCAGGAAGATTGTTCCCGATGTTGGGGAAGTCCAGAACAAGGGGCCACACACACAGTTTAAGGATAAGGGGGAAATCTTTTAGGACCAAGATGAGAAAAACATTTTTTTTTCACACACAGAGAGTGGTGAATCTGTGGAATTCTCTGCCACAGAAGGAAGTTGAGGCCACACAGTTCATTGGCTATATTTAAGAGGGAGTTAGATGTGGCCCTTGTGGCTAAAGGGATCAGGGGGTATGGAGAGAAGGCAGGGATGGGATACCGAGTTGGATGATCAGCCATGATCGTATTGAATGGCAGTGCAGGCTCGAAGGGCCGAATGCCCTCTACTCCTGCACCTAATTTCTGTTTCTATGTTTCTAGTAAAGGGGGGAGGCCATTTAAGACTGAGGTGAGAAAAAACTTTTTCAGTTGTGAATTTGTGGAATTCTCTGCCACAGAGGCCAAGTCACTGGATGGATTTAAGAGAGAGTTAGATAGAGCTCTAGGGGGCTAGTGGAGTCGGGGGATATGGGGAGAAGGCAGGCACGGGTTATTGATTGGGGACGATCAGCCATGATCACAATGAATGGCAAATGGTGCTGGCTCGAAGGGCCGAATGGCCTCTACTCCTGCACCTATTCTCTATGTTTCTACACTGTAGAGCAGACTAATAACTCACGCTACCAAAAACAAGAATAGAATTAATAGATAATCGACAATAGGTGCAGCGGAAGGAATGATAACTAGCCGAGGAATATCGGCTAAATGTTGTCTTGGCACGGGGGTGCAGCTGGTAGAGTTGCTGCCTCACAGCGCCAGAGACCCAGGTTCGATCCTGACTGCAGGCGCTGTCTCTACGGAGTTTGCATGTTCTCCCCGTGACCTGCGAGGGATTTCTCCGGATTCCTCCCACACTCCAAAGACGTGCAGGTTTGCAGGTTAAGACTGGATAGACTCGGTTTATACTCTCTAGAATTAAGAGATTGAGAGAGGATCTTATAGAAACTTACAAAATTCTTAAGGGGTTGGACAGGCTAGATGCAGGAAGATTGTTCCCGATGTTGGGGAAGTCCAGGACAAGGGGTCACAGCTTAAGGATAAGGGGGAAATCCTTTAAAACCGAGATGAGAAGAACTTTTTTCACGCAGAGAGTGGTGAATCTCTGGAACTCTCTGCCACAGAGGGTAGTTGAGGCCAGTTCATTGGCTATATTTAAGAGGGAGTTAGATGTGGCCCTTGTGGCTAAGGGGATCAGGGGGTATGGAGAGAAGGCAGGTACGGGATACTGAGTTGGATGATCAGCCGTGATCATATTGAATGGCGAATGGTGCAGGCTCGAAGGGCCGAATGGCCTCTACTCCTGCACCTAATTTCTATGTTTCTATACCGAGTTGGATGATCAGCCATGATCATATTGAATGGCGAATGGTGCAGGCTCGAAGGGCCGAATGGCCTCTACTCCTGCACCTAGTTTCTATGTTTCTAATAAAGGGGAGGCCATTTAAGACTGAGGTGAGAAAAAACTTTTTCAGTTGTGAATTTGTGGAATTCCCTGCTACAGAGGCCAAGCCACTGGATGGATTTAAGAGAGAGTTAGATAGAGCTCTAGGGGGCTAGTGGAGTCAGGGGATGTGGGGAGAAGGCAGGCACGGGTTATTGATTGGGGACGATCAGCCATGATCACAATGAATGGCGGTGCTGGCTCGAAGGGCCGAATGGCCTCTACTCCTGCACCTAATTTCTATGTTTCTATACTGAGTTGGATGATCAGCCATGATCATATTGAATGGCGAATGGTGCAGGCTCGAAGGGCCGAATGGCCTCTACTCCTGCACCTAATTTCTATGTTTCTATGTTTCTATGTTAATTGGCTGGGTATAAATGTCCCTAGTGGGTGTGGGATGGTGTGAGTGTGTGTGTGGGGATCGCCGGTCGGGCTAGCACGGACCCGGTGGGCCGAAGGGCCTGTTTCCGCGCTGTATCTCTCAACTAAAGCTAAAAGGTGATGATTCAGTGACTTGGTAGCGTTAAGGCGTGTGTTGGTGCCAGTTTGACTTACCCGGTGTGCCCATGGATGGTGGCATGGTGCAGAGGCCCGCGTTTGTGCGTGTCCACCAAGTTAACATGGGCACCGTTCTGTAGCAGGAACTCGCAGGCCACCAAGGAGCCCTGGGGGAGGGAGAGAGAGGAGAGACAGAATGGGACAAACACATCCAAGTTCACTCCAGTCATCAGCTTATTCCCAGCTGTTGAAGCAATGGCCAAGAAAACACACCAATGCCTCTACTTCCACAGAAGGCTTACGGGCCTGTTCCACGCAACTCAAAACCTCCGCCACTGTACGCGTTCATTCCAAGAGCTCTCCCGAGTTTGCCCCGATTCGAACTCAGCTATAGACAATAGACGCAGGAGTAGAGGCCATTCGGCCCTTCGAGCCTGCACCATTCGCCATTCAATATGATCATAGCTGATCATCCAACTCAGTATCCCATCTCTGCCTTCTCTCCATACCCCCTGATCTCTTTAGCCACAAGGGCCACATCTAACATCTAAGGATAAAGGGGAAATCCTCTTAGAAGAACTTTTTTCACGCAGAGAGTGGTGAATCTCTGGAACTCTCTGCCACAGAGGGTAGTTGAGGCCACTTCATTGGCTATATTTAAGAGGGAGTTAGATGTGGCCCTTGTGGCTAAGGGGATCAGGGGGTATGGAGAGAAGGCAGGTACGGGATACTGAGTTGGATGATCAGCCATGATCATATTGAATGGCAGTGCAGGCTCGAAGGGCCGAATGGCCTACTCCTTCACCTATTTTCTATGTTTCTATGTTTCTATGTTTCTAACTCCCTCTTAAATATAGCCAAATGAACTGTGTGGCCTCAACTACCTTCTGTGGCAGAGAATTCCACAGATTCACCACTCTCTGTGTGGGGAAAAAAAATGTTTTCCTCATCTCGGTCCTAAAAGATTTCCCTCTTATCCTTAAACTGTGTGTGTGTGTGTGTGGCCCCTTGTTCTGGACTTCCCCAACATCGGGAACATGTTTCCTGCATCTAGCGTGTCCAAGCCCTTAAAACAATCTCATATATGTTTCAATGAGATCCCTCTCATCCTCCTAAACTCCACAGAGTGTACAAGCCCACAGCCGCTCCATTCTCTCAGCATATGACAGTCCCGCCATCCCGGGAATTAACCTGGTGAACCTACGCTGGGCTCCCTCAATAGCAAGAATGTCCTTCCTCAAATTAGGGGAGCAAAACTGCACACAATACTCCAGGTGTGGTCTCACTAGGGCCCTGTACAACTGCAGAAGGACCTCTTTGCTCCGATACTCAAATCCTCTTGTTATGAAGGCCAACAGGCCAAAACTGCACACAATACTCCAGGTGTGGTCTCACTAGGGCCCTGTACAACTGCAGAAGGACCTCTTTGCTCCTAGACTCAAACTGCACACAATACTCCAGGTGTGGTCTCACTAGGGCCCTGTACAACTGCAGAAGGACCTCTTTGCTCCTAGACTCAAACTGCACACAATACTCCAGGTGTGGTCTCACTAGGGCACTGTACAACTGCAGAAGGACCTCTTTGCTCCTAGACTCAAACTGCACACAATACTCCAGGTGTGGTCTCACTAGGGCCCTGTACAACTGCAGAAGGACCTCTTTGCTCCTAAACTCAAATCCCGCCATCCCGGGAATTAACCTGGTGAACCTACGCTGGGCTCCCTCAATAGCAAGAATGTCCATCCTCAAATTAAGGGGACCAAAACTGCACCTATTGTCTATTGTCTATTGGTTCATTGTTGGGGTGGGGGAATAGATTGCCCTTATACCGGTGTAACGGCCTGGATGAGGGGAGTTTTGTTCTCGTCTGCAGTGTTGACCCAGTTGACATCGGCCCCATGGGCTAGTGCATCGGCCATGACAGGCAGGTTCTGGAGGGCAGCCGCACGATACAGTAGGGCCCCTGGATGGAGATCTCGCAGCTCCTCACAGCTCTTGCCCTCGTCAGCCGAGGGGCCCTTGTCATTCATGTCTGCGAAGGAGAAAAGAGGAAGGTGTGAAGGAAGGGAGTAGGCATGCAGGTGCAGCAGGCAGTGAAGAAAGCAAATGGTATGTTAGCATTCATAGCAAAAGGATTTGAGTACAGGAGCAGGGAGGTTTTACTGCAGTTGTACAGGGTCTTGGTGAGACCACACCTGGAGTATTGCGTACAGTTTTGGTCTCCTAATCTGAGGAAAGACATTCTTGCCATGGAGGATTTGAGTATAGGAGCAGGGAGGTTCTACTGCAGTTTGTACAGGGTCTTAGTGAGACCACACCTGGAGTATTGCGTACAGTTTTGGTCTCCTAATCTGAGGAAAGACATTCTTGCCATAGAGGATTTGAGTCTAGGAGCAGGGAGGTTCTACTGTGCAGTTGTACAGGGTCTTGGTGAGACCACACCTGGAGTATTGCGTACAGTTTTGGTCTCCTAATCTGAGGAAAGACATTCTTGCCATGGAGGATTTGAGTATAGGAGCAGGGAGGTTCTGCTACTGCATTTGTACAGGGTCTTAGTGAGACCATACCTGGAGTATTGCGTACAGTTTTGGTCTCCTAATCTGAGGAAAGACATTCTTGCCGTAGAGGATTTGAGTATAGGAGCAGGGAGGCTCTACTGCAGTTGTACTGCAGTTGTACAGGGTCTTGGTGAGACCACACCTGGAGTATTGCGTACAGTTTTGTTCTCCTAATCTGAGGAAAGACATTCTTGCCATGGAGGATTTGAGTGTAGGAGCAGGGAGGTTCTACTGCAGTTGTACAGGGTCTTGGTGAGACCACACCTGGAGTATTGCGTACAGTTTTGGTCTCCTAATCTGAGGAAAGACATTCTTGCCGTAGAGGATTTGAGTATAGGAGCAGGGAGGTTCTACTGCAGTTGTACGGGGTCTTGGTGAGACCACACCTGGAGTATTGCGTACAGTTTTGGTCTCCTAATCTGAGGGAGGACATTCTTGCCATAGAGGGAGTACAGAGAAGGCTCGCCAGACTGATTCCTGGGATGGCAGGACTTTCATATGAAGAAAGACTGGATAGACTCGGCTTGTACTCGCTAGAATTTAGAAGACTGAGGGGGGATCTTATAGAAACTTACAAAATTCTGAAGGGGTTGGGTAGGCTAGATGCAGGAAGATTGTTCCCGATGTTGGGGAAGTCCAGAACAAGGGGTCACACAGTTTAAGGATAAGAGGGAAATCCTTTAGGACCGAGATGAGAAAAACATTTTTTTTTCACACACACAGAGAGTGGTGAATCTGTGGAATTCTCTGCCACAGAAGGTAGTTGAGGCCAGGCTATATTTAAGAGGGAGTTAGATGTGGCCCTTGTGGCTAAAGGGATCAGGGGGTATGGAGAGAAGGCAGGGATGGGATACTGAGTTGGATGATCAGCCATGATCATATTGAATGGCGAATGGTGCAGGCTCGAAGGGCCGAATGCCCTCTACTCCTGCACCTAATTTCTATGTTTCTATGTTTCTAGTAAAGGGGGGAGGCCATTTAAGACTGAGGTGAGAAAAAACTTTTTCAGTTGTGAATTTGTGGAATTCCCTGCCACAGAGGCCAAGTCACTGGATGGATTTAAGAGAGAGTTAGATAGAGCTCTAGGGGCTAGTGGAGTCAGGGGATATGGGGAGAAGGCAGGCATTGAATGGCGAATGGTGCAGGCTCGAAGGGCCGAATGGCCTCTACTCCTGCACCTGTTGTCTATGTTTCTATGTTTCTATGTTTGGTCAACGGGAGTTGTTTTTTTAAACGTGCGCTAGAAATGAAATTGACTTGAAGTGATCGTGAATGTGTCGTTTCAATATCACGGGCGCCCCGTATCTTACCTTTCCCCCGAGACCTCAGGAAGGGTTTGGGTGGTTTTTCCGGCTTAGAGGGTTTATCCAAGGTGCTGGATCGCGGGTTTGGCTTCGAGTAGCTTTTGTGCAAACGGGCGGCACTCTCCGGAAACTTCTGGATGAATTTCTTCCCCACGTACTTGGCCCGGATCCAGGCCTCCTTCTCCTGCCTGTGTAAAGAACGGGGAGAGGGGGTCGTTTACCGTGACCGCGGTTCGGTTTCAGCGTCGCACGCACGGTGGCCCAGCGGTAGAATTGCCGCCTTTTACGGCGCCGGTGGACACGGGTTCGATCCTGACCGCGGGCGCAGTCTGTACGTTCTCCCCGTGACATAGAAACATAGAAATTAGATGCAGGAGTAGAGGCCATTCGGCCCTTCGAGCCTGCACCGCCATTCAATATGATCATGGCTGATCATCCAACTCAGTATCCCATCCCTGCCTTCTCTCCATACCCCCTGATCCCCTTAGCCACAAGGGCCACATCTAACTCCCTCTTAAATATAGCCAATGAACTGTGTGGCCTCAACTACCCTCTGTGGCAGAGAGTTCCAGAGATTCACCACTCTCTGTGTGAAAAAAGTTCTCATCATCTCGGTTTTAAAGGATTTCCCCCTTATCCTTAAGCTGTGACCCCTTGTCCTGGACTTCCCCAACATCGGGAACAATCTTCCTGCATCTAGCCTGTCCAACCCCTTAAGAATTTTGTAAGTTTCTATAAGATCCCCTCTCAATCTTCTAAATTCTAGAGAGTATAAACCAAGTCTATCCAGTTGACATGCGTGGGTTTTCTCCGAGATCTCCAATTTATAGACAATAGACAATAGAAACATAGAAACATAGACAGTAGGTGCAGGAGTAGAGGCCATTCGGCCCTTCGAGCCTGCACCGCCATTCAATATGATCATGGCTGATCAGGTGCAGGAGTAGAGGCCATTCGGCCCCTTCGAGCCAGCACCGCCATTCAATGTGATCACGGCTGATCATCCCCAATCAGTACCCCGTTCCTGCCTTCTCCCCTGACTCCGCTATCTTTAAGAGCCCTATCTAACTCTCTTGAAAGCATCCAGAGAACCGGCCTCCACCGCCCTCTGAGGCAGAGAATTCCACAGACTCACAACTCACGACTCCCCTAACTTTAAAGGTGGACAAAAGTGCTGGAGAAACTCAGCGGGTGAGGCAGCATCTTTGGAGCGAAGGAAATAGGCAACGTTTCGGGCCGAAACCCTTCTTCGGATTTCTTCCGCTATCTTTAAGAGCCCTATCTAGCTCTCTCTCGAAAGTATCCAGAGAACCGGCCTCCACCGCCCTCTGAGGCAGAGAATTCCCACAAATTCACAACTCTCTGGGTGGAAAAATGTCTCCTCTTCTCAGTCCTAAATGGCCACAGATTCACCACTCTCTGGGTGAAAGAGTTTTTCCTCGTCTCCGTTCTAAATGGCCGACCCCTTATTCTTAAACTGCGTGTGTGTGTGGTGTGTGTGTGTGTGTGTGTGTGTGTGTGTGTGTGTGTGTGTGTGTGTGTGTGTGTGTGTGTGTGTGTGTGTGTGTGTGTGTGTGTGTGTGTGTGTGTGTGTGTGTGTGTGTGTGTGTGTGTGTGGCCCCTGGTTCTGGACTCCCCCAACATTGGGAACATGTTTCCTGCCTCTAGCGTGTCCAAAAACCTTAATAACCTTATATGCTTCAATGAGATCCCCTCTCATCCTTCTAAACTCCAGAGTGTACAAGCCCACAGCCGCTCCATTCTCTCCAAACTAAATGGATCTAAATCCTTACCGATGTTGCCCAGGGTGAGGTTTTTTCACCGTCATCTCTTCAATTCGAGCCTCGTAGATCTGGTTAATGTTCTTGTTCCCAAGTTCGCACATCAGCTGTTGGCGAGAAAGCAAGCAGAATGGTCAAGGGCTGAGGAGGGGGTGGGAAACTGGGCAGAGAGGGGGGGGGGAGGGGGGAGAGAGAGGGAGGGGGGGGAGAGAGGTGGGAGAGAGAGAGGGGGGGGAGAGGGGGGGGAGAGGGGGAGAGGGAGGGAGAGGGGGAGAGAGAGAGGGGGAGAGAGAGGGGGAGAGAGGGGAGGGAGAGAGAGGGGGAGAGAGAGAGAGGGGGAGAGAGGGGAGAGAGAGAGGGGGAGAGAGAGGGGGAGAGAGAGGAGGGAGAGGAGAGAGAGAGGGGGAGAGAGAGGGGGAGAGAGGAGGGGAGAGGCGATAGAGGGAGAGAGGGGAGAGGAGAGGGGGGGAGAGAGGGAGAGGGAGGAGAAGGAAGGGGGAGAAGAGAGAGAGAGAGAGAGAAGGGGGAGAGAGAGAGGGGAGGGAGAGAGAGGGCGGAGAGAGAGGGGAGGGAGGGGAGGGGGAGGGGGGGAGGGGAGGGAGGGAGAGAGGGGAGGGAGGGAGAGAGGGGAGAGAGAGGAGGGAGAGAGAGGAGGGGAGAGAGGAGGGGAGAGAGGAGGGGGAGAGAGGAGGGGAGAGAGGAGGGGGAGAGAGAGGGGAGAGAGGAGGGGAGAGAGGAGGGGAGAGAGGAGAGAGAGAGAGAGGAGGGGGAGAGGGAGAGGGAGAGGGAGAGAAGGAAGGGAGAGAAAGGGGGAGAGAAAGGGGGAGAGAAAGGGGGAGAGAATGGGGAGAGAGATAGAAGGGGGAGAGAGAGAAAGGGGGAGAGAGAAAGGGGGGAGAGAGAGAGGGAGAAAGAGAGGAGTTAGGGGATGAGGGAGAGAAGGGGGAGAGAGAGAGGAGAGAGAGTGGGGAGGAGGAGAGAAGGGAGTGGGGATGGAAGGGAGAGATGGAGAGGTAGAGGAGAGGAGAGGAGGAGAGAGGGGAGGAGAGAGGAGGAGAGAGAAGGGAGAGAGAGGAGAGAGAGGGGGGGGGAGAGAGAGGGAGTTTTGTTTGGAGATACAGCATGGAAACAGGCCCTTCGGCCCAACGAGTCCACACCAACCAACGATCCCTGCCCACCAACACTACCACACACACACACTAGGGAAATTTACATTTGCACCAAGCCAATTAACCTACAATTTTTGGAGTGTGGAAGGAAACCGAAGATCTCGGAGAAAACCCATGGGGGTCAGGGGGAGAACGTGCAAACTCCGTACAGACAGCGCCCGTAGTCGGGATCGAACCGGGGTCTCCGGCGCTGCATTTGCTGCGAGGGAGGAACTCCACCGCTGTGCCGCAAGTAGGGAATGATCAGGAAAAGGGATATTCAATGTCAGACGCGACCTTGTTAGGGAATTCTCACCTTCAACAATTCTGGTTCCCAGGAATCAAGGGTCAACGAGCGGACTTTGGAAAAATGGACCCCGAGGCTTCTGCCGAACGCAAGAGAAAATAGTTAGTTCCCACCTTTTCATAGAGGCAGAGAGTCAAATCATCATCACCATCATCATCATCATCAACATCATCACATCATCAACACATCATCATCATCAACACATCATATTGCACATCAACACATTGCCCAACGCATCACCGGTCCCCCGCTCCCCTCCGTTGCGTCTGTCCAAAGCAAGCGCTGTCTGCGGAGGGCGCTCAGCATCGCCAAGGACTGCTCTCACCCCAACCATGGACTGTTTACCCTCCTACCATCCGGGAGGCGCTACAGGTCTCTCCGTTGCCGAACCAGCAGGTCGAGGAACAGCTTCTTTCCGGCGGCTGTCACTCTACTCAACAACGTACCTCGGTGACTGCAATCACCACCACCCCCCCCCCCGGACACTTATTTATATATTATTTTTTTTTTAAATTCAAATCGTTTGCTATGTCGCTCTTCAAGGGAGATGCTAAATGCATTTCGTTGTCTCTGTACTGTACACTGACAATGACAATTAAATTGAATCTGAATCTGAATCTGAATCTGAATCAACACATCATCATCAACACATCATCATCAACACATCATCATCAACACCATCATCATCAACACATCATCATCATCACACATCATCATCAACACCATCATCAAACACATCATCATCATCAACACATCATCATCATCAACACATCATCATCATCATCAACACATCATCATCACCATCATCATCATCATCACCAACACATCATCATCATCAACACATCATCATCATCACACATCATCATCAACAACACATCATCATCAACACCATCATCATCACCATCATCATCACCACCATCATCATCACCATCATCAACAACACCATCATCATCAACACAACACCATCAACAATCACCAACACACACATCAACAACCATCAGTCATCACAACATCATCATCAACACAACACCAAACACACCAACACCAACATCATCATCAACACACTCATCATCAACAATCATCATCACCACCACACAACACACCATCAACACATCATCAACACCACATCATCACATCATCATCATCATCATCACCATCATCATCACCACCATCATCAACACCATCATCATCAACACCACCATCATCAACACCATCATCATCAACACCATCATCATCAACACCATCAACACCATCATCATCAACACCATCATCATCAACACCATCATCAACACCATCATCATCATCAACATCATCATCAACACCATCATCACACAACATCATCATCAACACACTCATCATCATCAACACCATCATCATCAACACCAACACCATCAACACCAACACCATCACACCATCATCATCAACACCATCATCATCAACACATCATCATCATCATCATCATCATCAACACATCATCATCATCAACACATCATCATCAACACATCATCATCATCAACATCATCATCATCAACACATCACTATCAACACCAACACCATCAACACCAACATCATCAACACCAACACCATCAACACCAACACCATCAACACCATCATCATCAACACCATCATCATCAACACCACATCATCATCATCAACACCAACACCATCAACACCAACACCATCAACACCAACACCATCAACACCAACACCATCAACACCAACACCATCAACACCAACACCATCAACACCATCATCATCAACACCATCATCATCATCACATCATCATCATCAACACATCATCATCATCATCATCATCACATCATCATCATCAACACATCATTAACACATCATCAACACATCATCAACACATCATCAACATCATCATCATCAACATCAACACATCATCATCATCATCACATCATCATCATCAACACATCATCATCAACACATCATCATCAACACATCATCATCAACACATCATCATCAACACATCATCATCATCACACATCATCATCATCATCAACACATCATCATCAACACATCATCATCAACACATCATCATCACACATCATCATCAACACATCATCATCAACACATCATCATCAACACATCATCATCAACACATCATCATCAACACATCATCATCATCATCATCACATCATCATCATCGAAACATAGAAACATAGAAACATCAGTCTCCCTACCTGCTTCCACTACCTGCAACCTCCGGCAACCACCTGCAACCTCTGGGAACCGCACGGGAACCTTGTGTGGGGCGCAAAGTCTCCAGAGGTTTCCGTTCAGGTGGGACAGGGGCATAAGTCTGTGTGTGGCCCCTGGTTCTGGACTCGTCCAACATTGGGAACATTTTTCCTGCATCTAGCTTGTCCAGTCCTTTTCTAATTTTATATGTTTCTATAAGATTCCTGCCACTCATCCTTCTAAACCATATAACCATATAACCATATAACCATTACAGCACGGAAACAGGCCATCTCGGCCCTACAAGTCCATGCCGAACAATTTTTTTCCCCTTAGTCCCACCTGCCTGCACTCATACCATAACCCTCCATTCCCTTCTCATCCATATGCCTATCCAATTTATTTTTAAATTATACCAATGAACCTGCCTCCACCACTTCCACTGGGAGCTCATTCCACACCGCCACCACTCTCTGAGTAAAGAAGTTCCCCCTCATATTACCCCTAAACTTCTGTCCCTTAATTCTGAAGTCATGTCCTCTTGTTTGAATCTTCCCTATTCTCAAAGGGAAAAGCTTGTCCACATCAGCTCTGTCTATCCCTCGCATCATTTTAAAGACCTCTATCAGGTCCCCCCTTAACCTTCTGCGCTCCAGAGAATAAAGACCTAACTTGTTCAACCTATCTCTGTAACTTAGTTGTTGAAACCCAGGCAACATTCTAGTAAATCTCCTCTGTACTCTCTCTATTTTGTTGACATCCTTCCTATAATTGGGCGACCAAAATTGTACACCATACTCCAGATTTGGTCTCACCAATGCCTTGTACAATTTTAACATTACATCCCAGCTTCTATACTCAATGCTCTGATTTATAAAGGCCAGCAAACTCCAGTGAATACAAGCCCACTGCAGCATCTGGTGTCAACGTTTGATTTAAACCAGCGGGACACACTTGCCTGTGGATCCCTGAGCATTCGATGCAGAGAGTGATACCCAGATTGATGCTGGCCCATTCGGGCTGCGGTTCGTTGCAGTCACAGCACTGGGCGTTGCCGGGGATGCCCTGCACCTGCTCCAGCGCCTTCTCCTTCACCGGCCTGGCCTCCGCCGCGAAGTCGAACATCCCCGGAGACATGGTGGCCGAGCGCTCCGTCTTCTGGGGGAGAGGAGAAGTGGCAAACATGGCCGCAACATGGTCAGAACTCCGCCTCCACCGGGGAGAACGTGCAAACTCCGCACAGGCAGGCGCACGGAGTCAGGATCGGCTTGTCACTTGTACTGAGGTGAGGTACAGTGAAAAAGCTCTCTCCCCCTCTCCCTCTCCCCCCCTGTCTCTCTCTCCATCTCTCTCCCTCCTTCCACTCTCACTCCCTCTCTCTCCTAATCTTTGGAGTCCTAATCTCTCTTCTCTCTCTCTCTCCTCTCTCTTTCTCCTTCTCTCTCTCCTCCTCTCCCCTCCTCTCCTTCTCTATCTCCCCTCCTCTCTCCTTCTCTCTCTCTCTCTATATCTCCCTCCCTCCTTCTCTCTCTCTCCATCTCTTTCTCTCTCCTCTCTCCTTCCCTTTCTCACTCTCTCTCTCTCCCTCTCTCTCTCTCTCACCATCTCTCTCTCCCTCTCTCCTAATCTCTCTCTCCTTCTCTCCCTCCCTCTCTCCATCTCCCATTGTCTCCCTCTCTCTCTCCCCCTTCCCCTCATCTCTCTCCTTCTCTCTCTCCTCCTCTCCCTCTCTCCTTCCCTCTCACCATCCCTCTCTCCTTCTCTCTCCCTCTCTCCTTCTCCCTCTCCATCTCGTCGAGACCCTTCTTCGATCGCCTCTTGGTAGATTTAGTTTAGAGATACAGCCCGGAAACAGGCCCTTCGGCCCATCGAGTCTGTGCCGTCCAGCGCCCCCCCCCCCCCCTATCCTACACCCACTAGGGACAATTTTCGATACTACCAAAGCCAATTAACCTACAAACCCTCACATCTTTGGAGGTAGACAAAAGTGCTTTAGGACCGAGATGAGAAAAACATTTTTGTTCCCACACAGAGAGTGGTGAATCTGTGGAATTCTCTGCCACAGAAGGTAGTTGAGGTCACACAGTTCATTGGCTATATTTAAGAGGGAGTTAGATGTGGCCCTTGTGGCTAAAGGGATCAGGGGGTATGGAGAGAAGGCAGGGATGGGATACTGAGTTGGATGATCAGCCGTGATCATATTGAATGGCGAATGGTGCAGGCTTGAAGGGCCGAATGGCCTCTACTCCTGCACCTATTGTCTATGTTTCTATGTGCTGGAGAAACTCAGCGGGTGAGGCAGCATCTATGGAGCGAAGGAAATTGGCGACGTTTCGGGCTGAAATCGGAGTGTAGGAGGAAACCGAACACTAAGTTACAGAGATAGGTTGAATAAGTTAGGTCTTTAGTCTCTGGAGCGCAGAAGGTTAAGGGGGGACCTGATAGAGGTCTTTAAAATGATGAGAGGGATAGACAGAGTTGATGTGGACAAGCTTTTCCCTTTGAGAATAGGGAAGATTCAAACAAGAGGACATGACTTCAGAATTAAGGGACAGAAGTTTAGGGGTAAATATGAGGGGGAACTTCTTTACTCAGAGAGTGGTAGCGGTGTGGAATGAGCTTCCAGTGGAAGTGGTGGAGGCAGGTTCATTGGTATCATTTAAAAATAAATTGGATAGGCATATGGATGAGAAGGGAATGGAGGGTTATGGTATGAGTGCAGGCAGGTGGGACTAAGGGAAAAAAAAAAATTTGTTCGGCACGGACTTGTAGGGCCGAGATGGCCTGTTTCCGTGCTGTAATTGTTATATGGTTATATCTCGGAAAAACACGGAATCACACAGGTCACGGGGAGATAGCGTGCAAACTCCGTACAGACAGCGCCCGTGGCCGGGATCGGACCCGGGTCTCCGGCGCTGCGAGGCAGCAGCTCCACCCGCTGCGCAATGGTGTCCGCCCCGTAATGAGCGATCCCCGTACCGAATAGCTGTCCTCTCGGCTCTCGTTGAACGCAGTCGCGATACTGGACTGCACGGCTTGGATCCACGCTTGCTGGAGTTTCTCAGAGTCCGCTTGCAGCATGCAGCTTCTGTAGAGAGAGAGAGACGGAGGAATGGGTTGTAAACTTGGATTCCAAGCTTCAGGTAAACATAGAAACATAGACAATAGATGCAGGAGTAGAGGCCATTCGGCCCTTCGAGCCTGCACCATTCGCCATTCAATATGATCATGGCTGATCATCCAACTCAGTATCCCATCCCTGCCTTCTCTCCATACCCTCTGATCCCCTTGGCCACAAGGGCCACATCTAACTCCCTCTTAAATATAGCCAATGAACTGTGTGGCCTCGACTACCCTCTGTGGCAGAGAGTTCCAGAGATTCACCACTCTCTGTGTGAAAAAAGTTCTCCTCATCTCGGTTTTAAAGGATTTCCCCCTTATCCTTAAGCTGTGACCCCTTGTCCTGGACTTCCCCAACATCGGGAACAATCTTCCTGCATCTAGCCTGTCCAACCCCTTAAGAATTTTGTAAGTTTGTATAAGATCCCCTCTCAATCTTCTAAATTCTAGAGAGTATAAACCAAGTCTATCCAGTCTTTCTTCATAAGACAGTCCTGACATCCCAGGAATCAGTCTGGTGAACCGTCTCTGCACTCCCTCTATGGCAAAAATGTCCTTCCTCAGATTTGGAGACCAAAACTGCACGCAATACTCCAGGTGTGGTCTCACCAAGACCCTGTACAACTGTAGGTAGATGTCTTATCCTTGCTATTGAGGCAGTGCAGCGTAGGTTCACCAGAATGATCCCTGGGATGGCGGGACTGTCATATGAGGAAAGATTGAAAAGACTAGGCTTGTATTCACTGGAGTTTAGAAGGATGAGGTGGGGGGGGGGGGGGGGGGATCTTATAGAAACATATAAAATTATAAAAGGACTGGACAAGCTAGATGCAGGAAAAATGTTGGGCGAGTCCAGAACCAGGGGCCACACACACAGTCTTAGAATAAAGGGGAGGTCATTTAAAGACTGAGGTGAGAAAAAATCTTTTTCACCCAGAGAGTTGTGTGAATTTGTGGCCATTTGGGACTGAGATGAGGAGAAACTTTTTCACCCAGAGAGTTGTGTGAATCTGTGGAGGCCAAGCCACTGGATGGATTTAAGAGAGAGTTAGATAGAGCTCTAGGGGCTAGTGGAGTCAAGGGATATGGACAGAGAAGGTTCACCAGACTGATTCCTGGGATGTCAGGACTGTCTTATGAAGAAAGACTGGATAGACTTGGTTTATACTCTCTAGAATTTAGGAGATTGAGAGGGGATCTTATAGAAACTTACAAAATTCTTAAGGGGTTGGACAGGCTAGATGCAGGAAGATTGCTCCCGATGTTGGGGAAGTCCAGGACAAGGGGCCACACAGTTTAAGGATAAGGGGGAAATCCTTTAAAACCGAGATGAGAAGAACTTTTTTCACACACAGAGAGTGGTGAATCTCTGGAACTCTCTGCCACAGAGGGTAGTCGAGGCCACAGTTCATTGGCTATATTTAAGAGGGAGTTAGATGTGGCCCTTGTGGCTAAGGGGATCAGGGGGTATGGAGAGAAGGCAGGTACGGGATACTGAGTTGGATGATCAGCCATGATCATATTGAATGGCGGTGCAGGCTCGAAGGGCCGAATGGCCTCTACTCCTGCACCTAGTTTCTATGTCTATGTTTCTATGACTATCCTTGATCGGACTTTGCTGGCTTCACCTTGCACTAAACGTTATTCCCTTATCCTGTATCTGTACACTGTGGACGGCTCGATTGTAATCATGTGTTGTCTTTCCGCTGACTGGTTAGCACGCAACAAAAAGCTTTTCACTGTACCTCGTTACACGGGACAATAAACTGAACTCAGGTGTACAAAAATGCTGGAGAAACTCAGCGGGTGAGGCAGCATCTATGGAGCGAAGGAATAGGTGACTTTTCGGGTCGAGAAAGGGACTGGCCCCTTTAAGGTCAAATTTCTTCCGTAGATCCCGGCACGATCTTCTGGTAGGCGGCGCGACTCTCGTCAGCAGCGGCCTCTGCAGCCCGTCTGCGTTTTTATTATTTTTGTCTATGTTTATATGTAGTTTTTGTTATTTTTTGTTGGTGTATGTGTGTGTGGGGGGGTGGGAGGGAGGGGGTAACTTTTAAATCTCTCCCTGCACGGGAGACCCGACCTTTTCTTTGTCGGGTCTCCGTTGTCGTTGGGGCTGCAACGAGGAGCGGCCTCCAACAGGAGAAGACCGGGGACTCTGGTGCCGACGACTCTCCTCACCTCACCGTCGCGGAGCTGGCCGAGTCCGGAGTGGTGGTGGAGCGGTGGTGGAGCGCTGCTGCTGCTGCTGCTGCTGCGGCCCGACCTCCGGAGATTCGGAGGCTGCAACTGCGGGTCTGGCGGACGGCGGCACCGGGAGCCCGCGGGTCCCTGGAGGGAGACCGCTTTTCAGGGCTCCCGCAACGGCGACTTCTCCCGCCCGAGTTGCGGGGTTGAAGAGCTCCTGGAGCGGGGCCTGATATCACCGCCCCGCGCGGCTTGGAATGGCCGCGGGACTCTGCGAGCGCACGCCGGGGGCTCTAACACCAAGACCCGGTGTGCGACCTCGCACCACCCGGCGTGGCTTTAATGGCCGCGGGACAATCGCCATCGCCAGCCGGGGGCTTTGACTTTGACTCTGACATCGGGGGGGAGAGTGCAGTGGAGAGATAAGTTTTTTGGCCTTCCATCACAGCAATGTGATGGATGTTTATGTAAATTATGTTGTGTCTGGGGTCTATTTCCAGACTGATTCCTGGGATGTCAGGACTGTCTTATGAAGAAAGACTGGATAGACTTGGTTTATACTCTCTAGAATTTAGAAGATTGAGAGGGGATCTTATAGAAACGTACAACATTCTTAAGGGGTTGGACAGGCTAGATGCAGGAAGATTGTTCCCGATGTTAGGGAAGTCCAGGAGAAGGGGTCACAGCTTAAGGATAAAGGGGAAATTCTTTAAAACCGAGATGAGAAGAACTTTTTTCACGCAGAGAGTGGTGAATCTCTGGAACTCTCTGCCACAGAGGGTAGTTGAGGCCAGTTCATTGGCTATATTTAAGAGGGAGTTAGATGTGGCCCTTGTGGCTAAAGGGATCAGGGGGTATGGAGAGAAGGCAGGGAAGGGATACTGAGTTGGATGATCAGCCATGATCATATTGAATGGCGGTGCAGGCTCGAAGGGCCGAATGGCCTACTCCTGCACCTAATTTCTATGTTTCTATTTGTTTGTAATGTATGGCTGCAGAAACGTCATTTCGTTTGGACCTCAAGGGGTCCAAATGACAAATAAATTGAATTGAAGTGAGAGAATCTTGTCTTAATCCCGTCTAAAATGGCAGATAGAAGGAGGAACAGTCAGCGGATTGAAGTCGGCACTCACTTCGACGGGGAAACGACTTCGAAACAGAAGCGACGCTCGCAATCGGTCCCATTCTTCACGGTACACAATCGGAGATCTTCCACAACCACCGTCAGATTGTCCTGCAAGACCACAAAGAACGGGGAGAAAATATGGCTTCAGTCGAGGGCGGTGCAGCGGGTAGGGCTGCTGCCTCACAGCGCCGGGGACCCGGGTTCGATCCCACCTACGGGCGCTGCACGCTCTCCCCGTGACCTGCGCGGGTTTTCTCCGGGAGCTCTGGTTTCCTCCCACACTCCAAAGACGTGTGGGTTAATTGGATTTGAGTGTAGGAGCAGGGAGGTTCTACTGTGCAGTTGTACAGGGTCTTGGTGAGACCACACCTGGAGTATTGCGTACAGTTTTGGTCTCCTAATCTGAGGAAAGACATTCTTGCCATAGAGGATTTGAGTAGAGGAGCAGGGAGGTTCTACTGTGCAGTTGTACAGGGTCTTGGTGAGACCACACCTGGAGTATTGTGTACAGTTTTGGTCTCCTAATCTGAGGAAAGACATTCTTGCCATAGAGGATTTGAGTAGAGGAGCAGGGAGGTTCTACTGCAGTTGTACAGGGTCTTGGTGAGACCACACCTGGAGTATTGTGTACAGTTTTGGTCTCCTAATCTGAGGAAAGACATTCTTGCCATAGAGGATTTGAGTATAGGAGCAGGGAGGTTCTACTGCAGTTGTACAGGGTCTTGGTGAGACCACACCTGGAGTATTGTGTACAGTTTTGGTCTCCTAATCTGAGGAAAGACATTCTTGCCATAGAGGATTTGAGTATAGGAGCAGGGAGGTTCTACTGCAGTTGTACAGGGTCTTGGTGAGACCATACCTGGAGTATTGCGTACAGTTTTGGTCTCCTAATCTGAGGAAAGACATTCTTGCCATAGAGGATTTGAGTCTAGGAGCAGGGAGGTTCTACTGCAGTTGTACAGGGTCTTGGTGAGACGGCATATTGCGTACAGTTTTGGTCTCCAGATGGAGGAGGACATTATTGCCTGAGGGAGTACAGAGAAGGTTCAGGACTGATCTGGGATGTCAGGACTTAAAGAAAGACTGGATAGACTTGGTTTATACTCTCTAGAATTTAGGAGATTGAGAGGGGATCTTATAGAAACTTACAAAATTCTTAAGGGGTTGGACAGGCTAGATGCAGGAAGATTGTTCCCGATGTTAGGGAAGTCCAGGACAAGGGATCACAGCTTAAGGATAAGGGGGAAATCCTTTAAAACCGAGATGAGAAGAACTTTTTTCATACAGAGAGTGGTGAATCTCTGGAACTCTCTGCCACAGAGGGTAGTTGAGGCCAGTTCATTGGCTATATTTAAGAGGGAGTTAGATGTGGCCCTTGTGGCTAAGGGGATCAGGGGGTATGGAGAGAAGACAGGGATGGGTTACTGAGTTGGATGATCAGCCATGATCATATTGAATGGCGAATGGTGCAGGCTCGAAGGGCCGAATGGCCTACTCCTGCACCTAATTTCTATGTTTCTATGTTTTGTCCCCAATTGATTCTTAAACTCTGTGTGTGTGTGTGTGTGGTGTGTGTGTGTGTGTGTGTGTGTGTGTGTGTGTGTGTGTGTGTGTGTGTGTGTGTGTGTGTGTGTGTGTGTGTGTGTGTGTGTGTGTGTGTGTGTGTGTGTGTGTGGCCTCTGGTTCTGGACCCCCCCCAACATCGGGAACATAAGTTGTCGGCGATGTTGGGGGAGTCCAGAACCAAGATTGTTAAGGGCTTGGACACGCTAGAGGCAGGAAACATGTTCCCGATGTTGGGGGAGTCCAGAACCAGGGTCACACACACAGTTTAAGAATAAGGGGTAAAGCCATTTAGAACAGAGACGAGGAAACACTTTTTCTCACACAGAGAGTTGTGAGTCTGTGGAATTCTCTGACTCAGAGGGCGGTGGAGGCCAGTTCTCTGGATGCTTTCAAGAGAGAGCTAGATAGTGCTCTTAAAGATAGTGGAGTCAGGGGATTATGGGGAGAAGGCAGGAACGGGGTACTGATTGGGCTGGGACTCTATTCCTTGGAGTGCAGGAGGATGATGGGCTGATCTGCTCGAGGACTCTCACCTTTAGCTTTTTCTGGTAGACCAACTGGTTGTTCTGAATGGAGAACCAACGCCTGTGGGTAAAGGAAACATCGAGGTGATCAGAACGATGAACACAGCAACTGAACATTCAACACCTCGGACAAAAATAGAATTTTAACAACACCCTGTATCTTATCAGAGCAAGAACCCCCCCCCCCCCCCCCCCCCCCCCCCCCCCACCCACCCCCCCCCCCCCCCCATTTTAGCAACACTTCAATAGACAATAGGCGCAGGAGTAGAGGCCATTCGGCCCTTCGAGCCAGCACCGCCATTCAATGTGATCATGGCTGATCATCCCCAATCAGTACCCCGTTCCTGCCTTCTCCCCCATATCCCCTGACTCCGCTATCTCTAAGAGCCCTATCTAGCTCTCTCTTGAAAGAATTCTCTCCAGAGAACCAGCCTCCACCAGAGAATTCCACAGACTCACCACTCTCTCTGTGAGAAAAAGTGTTTCCTCGTCTCCGTTCTAAATGGCTTACTCCTTATTCTTCAACTGTGTGTGTGTGTGAGTGTGAGTGTGTGTGTGTGTGTGTGAGTGTGTGTGCGAGTGTGTGTGTGGCCCCTGTGTGGACTCCCCCACATCAGGAACAATCTGTGTGCATGTAGCCTGTCCAACCCCTTGTGAATGTGTGTGTTTCTATAAGATGCCCCCTCAATCCTGTAAATTCTAGCGAGTACAAGCCGAGTGTATCCAGTCTTTCTTGTGTGTGAAGTCCTGACATCCCAGGAATCAGTCTGGTGAACCTTCTCTGTGGCCCCTTGTGGCAAGAATGTCTTTCCAAGATTAGGGGACAAAAACCTACGCATCTCCAGCCTGGTCTCACCAAGACCCTTACAAATGCAGTAGAACCTTCTATAAGATCCCCCCTCTATGGCCTCTAATTCTAGCGAGTACAAGCCGAGTCTATCCAAACTTTCTTCATATATCCAGGTCCTGGTCATCCCAGGAATCAGTCTGGTGAACCTCCCTCTCTGTACTCAAATCCTCTATGGCAAGAATGTCTTTCCTCAGATTAGGAGACCAAAACTGTACGCAATACTCCAGGTGTGGTCTCACCAAGACCCTGTACAACTGCACAGTAGAACCTCCCTGCTCCTAGACTCAAATCCTCTATGGCAAGAATGTCTTTCCTCAGATTAGGGGACCAAAACTGTACGCAATACTCCAGGTGTGGTCTCACCAAGACCCTGTACAACTGCAGTAGAACCTCCCTGCTCCTAGACTCAAATCCTTTTGCTATGAATGCTAACATACCATTGGCTTTCTTCACTGCCTGCTGCACCTGCATGCCTACTTTCAATGACTGGTGTACCATGACACCCAGGTCTCGTTGCATCTCCCCTTTTCTTAATCGGCCACCATTCGGGTAACACGGTGTACACCTCTGCGCGCATCTTTAAGAGGATGTTAACGGTACCTGTTCCAAGTTTTAAAGGCGTTACTTGCTCGTTTGTACAAATGTCCCTCCATGACAACTCCATTTGGGGCATCCATGTTAAATTCCAGCAGCGAATCATCATAGACCACGTCCTGTGGGGTGAAGAAATATTAATTAGCGGAGAGATACAGCACGGAGACCGGCCCGCCAGTGTCCGCACAGACCAGCGATCCCCGCAAATGAATGAATAAGTTTATTGGCCAAGTATTCACATACAAGGAATTTGCCTTGTTGCTCCGCCCGCAAGTGACAACATGACTTACAGCGACAGTTACGAATGACACTGTCATCCAATGGTGGCCGATTGGGAATCCACATTTTTATTGGGTGGGGCCCAGAGAATGCAGCGGACCTGGAAACACGTTTAATCATGGTACCTTCCGATATTCCGCAGATCATTGAAGTAGTTTATTTTGCAGGTGCAGCAGGTCAGTATTTCATACCAGAAGGGAATGGTACAAAAAACAAAAGAGTGCGCTATGGTTAGCTTTTGGCATAGCAAAAGGATTTGAGTATAGGAGATATTAGAGGAATTATAATCTAGCAATGTTGTAAATTGGATCTTGGTGAGACGAAACATTTATGCACCTGGAGTATTGCGTACAGTTTTTATAGGTTCTCCAATCTCTTCTAATCCATGAGTTTAAGGACATTATTGCCAAGAAATATTAGGGAGTGCAGAGACGGTTCACCAGTGTCACTGATTCCTGGGATGTCAGGACATGGAATCCTTGTTGTCTCCGCCCGCAAGTGACAACATGAACAGCGACTGGACTAGACTTGGATTTATACTCTCTAAAATTTAGAAGATTGAGAGGAGGAACTGCAGATGCTCTTATAGACAAAAATGCTGGACAAAATTCTTAAGGGGCATTATGGACAATAGCATAGATGCCCTTCGGACCCAGCATTGTTCCCGATGTTAGGCAATAGACCAGGACAGAGGCCATTCGGCCCTCCACACCGCTTATTCAATGTGATCACGGCTGGAATCCCCAATCAGTACCCCGTAAATATCCCCTCGAGATGAGAAGAGCTTTTCTTGAAAGCATCCAGAGAGGCCGCCTCCACCGCCCTGAGTGAATCTCTGGAACTCTCTGCCACAGAGGGAAAAAGTTTTCCTCGGTCCAGTTCTATTGGCTATATTTAAGAGGGAGTTAGATGTGTGTGTTTGTGGCTGTGGGTGTCAAGGGGTGTGTGAGTGTGTGTGTGTGTGGGTGTGGGTGTGTGTGAGTGTGTGATGATGTGCCATGATGTGTATTGTGTGTGTGGTGCAGGCTCGAAGGGTTCTGGAATCCCCTACTTTTCTTGCAGTTAGTACCTAATTTCACCAAATTTGGTATTTGTTTCTATAGAAACACATAGAACCATTAAAGCCTGCACCGCCATTCAATATGACACTTCGTAATATACCTGACTTCTCTCCAAACCCTCTGATCGGCCACATCTAAACCCTACGCCAAATGAACTGTTATCGATTAAACATGTGAATTAACTAAAATACCAGGGAAAATGTTTAAGAAGGAACTGCAGATGCTGGAAAAATCGGTAGACAAAAATGCTGGAGAAACTCAGCGGGTGAGGCAGCATCTATCGAGTGGAGGAATAGAAACATAGAAAATAGGCCCTTTGACCCAGCACCAGCATTCAATAGACAATAGGCAATAGGCGCAGGAGTAGAGGTCATTCGGCCCTTCGACCCAGCACCAGCACCGCCATTCAATGTGATCACGGCTGATCATCCCCAATCAGTACCCCGTTCCTGCCTTCTCCCCATATCCCCCGACTCCGCTATTTTTAAGTTGTACAGGGTCTCACCAAGACCCTATACAACTGCAGTAGAACCTCCCTGCTCCTAGACTCAAATCCTTTTGCTGTGAAGTATCTAATTGAAGTATCTGGGATGCGGCCTTGTTAGATCACAGCTAACTAAATGTGGCCTTCCAACATGTAAAATGTCCCCACCCCAGGCCTAGTGTATTGGGCAGCTCGACGGACATTGCAACGGCCTCTGCAGTCCGTCTGTCCCGTTGAGGGTTTAGTTTGTGTGTGGGGGGAGGGGGAAACTTTTAGATCTCTCCCCTGTACGGGGAAAAGGACCCAACCTTTTCCCATTGCCGTTGGGGCCTCCGTTGTCGTTGGGGCCTGGCGCCGTGGAGCGGCCTCCAACCGGAACGAGCCGGGGGCTCAAGTCACGGAGCTTGGCGGAGCTGCGGACTTACCATCGTGGAGCTGGCCCGGTTTCGGAGCGTGGGGAGCAGCGGTGGCGGGCGGCTGGGACCCGACTGCGGTGGATGGTGACACGGGGAGATCGCGGGTCCCCGGTGGGAGACGGCGTTGCGGGGCTCCGGGAACGGCGACTTCTCCCGCCCGAGTTGCGGGGTTGAGAGTGGCCTGGAGCGGGGGCCTTACATCGCCCGGCGCGGCTTAAACAGCTGCGGGACTTGCTAGCGCCCGCCGGGGGCTTTGACTTTGACATCGGGAGAAGAATGGAGCGCAGGGAAGAGACACGACTTTGCCTTCCATCGCAGTGAAGCGGAGATTCACTGTGATGGATGTTTGTGTGAATTGTGTTAAGTGTGTGTCTTGGTTCTTTCCTTGTATGACTGCAGGAACCAAATTTCTTTTGAACTTCATGTGAGTTGCAAATGACAAATAAACGGTATGGTATCGTATTGTACACATACCTTCTGTTTGATGACTGCATGCCTCTGCTCCATATCACGCTTGTCTCGAGCTGAATTCAACTCCAGCTGATGCAACTGAGCAGGGAATGAGACACAAAAGATCAACGTTAGTCTTTGCCCCATTCACCGGCTCGCAAAGGGATTCGAGTTGCTTAATAAACCTAGATGTAAAAAGTCTGAAGAAGGGTCTCGACCCGAAACGTCGCCCATTCCTTCTCGGCAGAGACGCTGCCTGTCCCGCTGAGTTACTCCTGTAAATTGTCCGCAGTGTGTGTGTGTGTGTTAGCGTGCGGGGATCGCTGGTCGGCACGGACTCGGTGGGCTGAAGGTCCTGTTTCCGCGCTGTGTCTCTAAACTAAACTCATCTGGGTCAGACAGTGTCTCTGGAGAAATGGGTGACATAGACAATAGGTGCAGGATGAGGAGGCCATTCGGCCCTTCGAGCCAGCACCGCCATCATTGCGATCATGGCTGATCGTCCCCAATCAATGACCCGTGCCTGCCTTCTCCCCATATCCCTCGACTCCACTAGCCCCTAGAGCTCTATCTAACTCTCTCTTAACTCCATCCAGTGACTTGGCCTCCACTGCCCTCTGTGGCAGGGAATTCCACAAATTCACAAGTTTTTTCTCACCTCAGTCTTAAATGACCTCCCCTTTATTCTAACACTGTGTGTGTGGCCCCTGGTTCTGGACTCGCCCAACATTCGGAACATTTTTCCTGCATCTAGCATGTCCAGTCATTCTATAATTTTATATGTTTCTATAAGATCCCCCCCCTCATCCTTCTAAACTCCAGTGAAACGTCGAGACCCCTCTCTCCTTCAGACTCAAGGGTCTCGGCCCGAAACGTCACCCATTCCTTTTCTCCAGAGATGCTGTCTGACCCGCTGAGTTATTTGGTAGGATTTGAGTATAGCAGCAGGGAGGTTCTACTGCAGTTGTACAGGGTCTTGGTGAGACCACACCTGGAGTATTGCGTACAGTTTTGGTCTCCGAGTCTGAGGAAAGACATTCTTGCCATAGAGGGAGTACAGAGAAGGTTCACCAGACTGATTCCTGGGATGGCAGGACGCTCATATGAAGAAAGACTGGATAGACTCGGCTTGTACTCGCTAGAATTTAGTAGATTGAGGGGGGGGGATCTTATAGAAACTTACAAAATTCTTAAGGGGTTGGACAGGCTAGATGCAGGAAGATTGTTCCCGATGTTGGGGAAGTCCAGAACAAGGGGCCACACACACAGTTTAAGGATAAGGGGGAAATCCTTTAAAACCGAGATGAGAAAATCATTTTTTTCCCCACACACACACACACACAGAGTGGTGAATCTGTGGAATTCTCTGCCACAGAAGGTAGTTGAGGCCACACAGTTCATTGGCTATATTTAAGAGGGAGTTGGATGTGGCCCTTGTGGCTAAAGGGATCAGGGGGTATGGAGAGAAGGCAGGTACAGGATACTGAGTTGGATGATCAGCCATGATCATATTGAATGGCGAATGGTGCAGGCTCGAAGGGCTGAATGGCCTCTACTCCTGCACCTATTGTCTATGTTTCTATGTTTCTATCTGTATTCACATTTGATTTTCTGTCACTGATGTTGGTCCGTTGAAGGCCACAGCTGTCTCCGGACATCACAACAGGAAGAGATGAATATGTGGGAAGGTTCAGCAGAATTAAAGGAAGCTTTTATCACGGATCCTCGGATAGACGCTCGGAAAAACTCCTGGTTTTAATGAACAGTTTGGAAAATGCAGCTCTATGTACAGTCAGTGTTACTCCTAGCAAATGCCTGGACAAGAAACGTTGAGACTCACACACAACATCCCCAATAGACAATAGACGCAGGAGTGGAGGCCATTCGGCCCTTCGAGCCAGCACCGCCATTCAATGTGATCGTGGCTGATCATCCCCAATCAGTACCCCGTTCCTGCCTTCTCCCCATATCCCCGTGACTCCGCTATCTTTGAGAGCCCTATCTAGCTCTCTCTTGAAAGCATCCAGAGAACCGGCCTCCACCGCCCTCTGAGGCAGAGAAATCCACAGACTCACAACTCCGCTATCTTTAAGAGCCCTATCCAGCTCTCTCTTGAAAGCATCCAGAGAACCGGCCTCCACCGCCCTCTGAGGCAGAGAATTCCACAGACTCACAACTCTCTCTGTGAGAAAATGTGTTTGTTTCGTGTCTGTGTGTGTGTAAATGTGTGTGTGTGGCCCCTGGTTCTGGACTCCCCCAACATGTGGAACATGTGTGTGTGTGTGTGTCCAAACCCTGTCTGTGTATGTGTGAGTGTGTCTGTGTGTGTGTGTGTGTGTGTGTGTGTGTGTGTGTGTGTGTGTGTGTGTGTGTGTGTGGCCCCTGGTTCTGGACTCCCCCAACATCGCTCACAACATGTTTGCTCACGATACCCCAAACGCAGCCTTAGACTTAGGCCAAGACTGAAGATGTGAGTGGAGAAGATTCCTCGACCCGGAACATCGCCCGTTCCTTCTCTCCGCAGATGCCGCCCATCCCGCTGAGTTACTCCAGCATGTTGTGTCCATTCGCGGGGAAGGTGGCATACCAAACCACTGACTCAATCACACAGAGCATTAAGGGGGCCTGTCCCACTTGCGTGTCGTTGGCATGCAAATTACGCAACCTCGTGTTTGCGTTGAGGGGTTTGTGTAGTTGTGCGCAAGATCGCGTGGGGCTCCGAAATTTTTGTAGCGAAGGAAATCTTCGCGCGCCAACGGCCTATCGCGGAACTGACGATGGGCGCGACTCACGGCCATTGTGCTCCGGGTCCGCTCCCACTTCAACTCCCAGGAAAATTGAAGATCGACACAAAATGCTGGAGTAACTCAGCGGGACCGGCAGCATCTCCGGAGAGAAGCAACGGGTGACGTTTCGGGGTCGAGACCCTTCTCTTCAGAGTCTCGACACGAAACCGTCTCTCCGGAGATGCCGCTGAGTTACTCCAGCTTTGTGTCCATCTTCAAATGACGTCACGCGCTCCAGACGGCTGCATGGGCGCATGTAATCGCGCCCGACCTTCGCGGGACCGTCACGGCGGCACGAGGTCGCGTAATTTGCGTGCCAAGGACACGCAAGTGGGACAGGCCCTTTAGCCCCCACACACACACGTATATCACACACACACACACGCACACACACATATCACACGCACACGCGCGCACACACGCGCACATACGCGCACACACACGTATATCACACGCACACGCACGCACGCACACGCGCACACACACACACACATATCACACACACACACACACAAATACACACACGCATACGCATACGCACACACACATACGCACACACACATGCACACACACACACACACACACACACACACACGCACACACACACACACGCATACACACACGCACACACACACACACGCATACGCACACACACGCATACGCACACACACACATATATACGCACACACACACACACACACACGTACATACACACACACACATTCACACACACACACATACACGCACACACACGCACACACACGTGCACACACACACATACGCACACACACACACATACACGCACACACACACACGTACACACACACACACATGTACACACACACACACACACGCACACACACGCACACACGCACACACACGTACACACACACGCACACACACACACACACGTATATCACACGCACGCACACACACACACACACTCACACGTATATCACACGCACACGCATATCACACACACACCCCCTTGCGGTGAGCCGATACTGACCCTGCCTCTGTTCTGGAGCGGGCAGGTCCAGATTCGGCAACGAGAAGGTTCAATCCCGCTCCGGGCCATTCCCGGGGATTGTTAGGGAACCTGCCTCCCGATATTCCCAGAAGCCGAGGATCCCTGAAACTACATTTCTTTGCGCACATCCTGTTGTTTTTAAAAAGAGTCTCGTCCGAACCGCCAGCTGATACAACCACTTCCTGCCCGCTGTCTCTCTGCGAGTTGGAAGGAACTGCAGGTGCCGGTTGATCCCAAAGATAGACACAAAGTGCTGGAGGAACTCAGCGGGGACAGACTGAAGACTTGTGCCCGAGGAAGGGTCTCGACCCGAAACGTCACCTATTCCTTTTCCCCAGAGATACGCAATAGACAACAGACAACGGGTGCAGGCCATTCGGCCCTTCGAGCCAGCACCGCCATTCAATGTGATCATGGCTGATCATCCCCAACCAGTACCCCGTTCCTGCCTTCTCCCCTGACTCCGCTATCTTTAAGAGCACTATCTAGCTCTCTCTTGAAAGCATCCAGAGAACCGGCCTCCACCGCCCTCTGAGGCAGAGAATTCCACAGACTCACCACCACTCTCTGTGAGAAAAAGTGTTTCCTCGTCTCCGTTCTAAATGGCCGTACCCCTTATTCTTAAACAGTGTGTGTGTGTGTGTGTGGCCCCTGGTTCTGGACTCCCCCAACATCGGGAACATGTTTACCTGCCTCTAGCGTGTCCAAACCCTTAACAATCTCATATATGTTTCAACGAGATTCCCTCTCATCCTTTTAAACTCCAGAGTGTACAAGCCCACAGCCTCCACCGCCCTCCGAGGCAGAGAATTCCACAGACTCACAACTCTCTGAGAGAAAAAGTGTTTCCTCGTCTCCGTTCTAAATGGCCGACCCCTTATTCTTAAAGCTGCCCTCATTCTCCTCATTCTCCTTATCGTTAAAGATGCTGTCTGACCCGCTGAGTTAAGGGGCTGTTCCACTTGGCAGTCGTCGACAAAATGGCCAAATGCAACGGGCCCTTTACTCCAGCGTTTTGTGTCTATCTTCTTTGCCTGGGCGGTGCTGGCTCGAAGGGCCGAATGGCCTACTCCTGCACCTATTGTCTATTGTCTATCTGTGGACAAAAGGAGGATTTAGCACCGATAGTCCCTGCTGACACATTGTCCACTGAATGCTGTTTAGTTTGCCTAGCACCGTGTAACATGACGATAGAAACATAGAAACATAGAAATTAGGTGCAGGAGTAGAGGCCATTCGGCCCTTCGAGCCTGCACCGCCATTCAATACGATCATGGCTGATCATCCAACTCAGTATCCCGTACCTGCCTTCTCTCCATACCCTCTGATCCCCTTAGCCACAAGGGCCACATCTAACTCACTCTTAAATATAGCCAATGAACTGGCATCTACTACCCTCTGCGGCAGAGAATTCCACAGATTCACCACTCTCTGTGAAAAAAAAAGTCTCTTCTCATCTCGGTTTTAAAGGATTTCCCCCTTATCCTTAAGCTGTGACCCCTTGTCCTGGACTTCCCCAACATCGGGAACAATCTTCCTGCATCTAGCCTGTCCAACCCCTTAAGAATTTTGTAAGTTTCTATAAGATCCCCTCTCAATCTCCTAAATTCTAGAGAGTATAAACCAAGTCTATCCAGTCTTTCTTCATAAGACAGTCCTGCCATCCCAGGAATCAGTCTGGTGAACCTTCTCTGCACTCCCTCTACGGCAATAATGTCCTTCCTCAGATTTGGAGACCAAAACTGTACGCAATACTCCAGGTGTGGTCTCACCAAGACCCTGTACAACTGCAGTAGAATCTCCCTGCTCCTATACTCAAATCCTTTTGCTATGAAAGCTAACATACCATTCGCTTTCTTCACTGCCTGCTGCACCTGCATGCCTACTTCCAATGACTGGTGTCCATTATCTAAATGGTGGCCGACTAGGAAAAGGATAGAGTTAGTGGACCGGGATCACTGGTCAGCACGGACCCGGCGGGCCGAATGGCCTTGTTTCCACGCTGTATATCTAAACTACTTAAACTAGCGTTTAAGAAGGAACTGTGCAGATGCTGGAAAAATCGAAGGTAGACAAAAATGCTGGAGAGACTCAGCTGGTGAGGCAGCATCTATGTGGAGCGAAGGAATAGGTGACGTTTCGGGCCGAAATCCTAATCTTCAGATTAATGCCCCATTTTTTAGATAACTCTAGGCTGAATAATTTGAGAGGGGGGGGGAATGATTGAAAACGGGGAGTCTTAGTTTAGAGATACAGTGTGGAAACACGCCTACCGGGTCTGCACCGACCAGCGATCCCCGCACACTAACACTATCCTACACACACACACTGGGGACAATTTATATTTATTCCAAGTTGATTAACCTACAAATCCGCACGTCTTTGGAGCGTGGGAGGAAAAGGAAGATCCCAGGGGCAGGTCACGGGGAGAACGTGCAAACTCCGTACAGAGAGCACCCGGGTCTCCGGCGCTGAGCTCGCTGTGAGTAAGTGACAATCCTCCTCGCTCCTCCTCACTCACCCCCCTGCAGGAACTATACAACAGGAGGTGCAACTCCAGAGCAAACAAAATCATGAGAGACCCCTTCCACCCCTGCAACGGACTGTTCCAGCCGCTACGGTCAGGCAAACGCCTCCGTTGCCATGCGGTGGGGGCGGAGAGGTTGAGAAGGAGTTTCTTCCCAGAGGCCATTCGGACTGTAAACGCCTTTCTCACCAGGGACTAACTCTACAGAACGTGTTTCCTTCTATTATTTATTATGTAAAAGAATATGTGTGTTATGATTGTGTTTATAATTTGTTTGGTTGTTTTGTTGTTTGTCTTTTGCACAAAAGTCCGCGAGCATTGCCACTGCACATCATTTCACGGCACATCTCGTATGTGTATGTGACAAATAAACTTGACTTGACTTGACAACATCACATACGGTTAACTGCGAGCAAGTCTACTGCTGCGCCACCGTTGCGGAGGGCCGCGTACGGTGGATGCCCGCGCCCGGCGACAAGTGGCCGCGTACCTGCTCGGCGAGCTTCTTCTTATACGCGTCAAGTTGCCGTAGAGTCTCGTGGCCTTGAGAGAAGAAAGTGTACTGTGCATCCATCAAGGTAACCATCTGAAGGCAATCAGATCAGAAACGTTATGTACCCGAAAAAATGCGTTTATCGTCCAAGTATTCACATACAAGGAATTTGCCTCGGTGCTCCGCCCGCAAGCGACAACGACATACAGTAACAATTAAGAATGACACATAAAACATTAAACATTAATAATAAAACATTAAACGTGCGAATGGAATAAAATACCACAGCAAACGGAGGCTACAGACTTTTGGTTATTGAGTAGACAATCGACAATAGACAATAGGTGCAGGGGTAGAGGCCATTCGGCCCTTCGAGCCAGCACTATTCGCCATTCAATGTGATCATGGCTGATCATCCCCAATCAGTACCCCGTTCTCGCCTGACTCTGCTATCGTTAAGAGCCCTCTCTTGAAAGCATCCAGAGAACCGGCCTCCACCGCCCTCGGAGGCAGAGAATTCCACAGACTCACCACTCTCTGTGAGAAAAAGTGTTTCCTCGTCTCCGTTATAAATGGCCGACCCCTTATTCTTCAACTGTGTGTGTGTGTGTGGCCCCTGGTTCTGGACTCCCCCAAACATGTTTCCTGCCTCCAGCGTGTCCAAACCCTTAACAATCTTATATGTTTCAATGAGGAACCCTCTCATCCTTCTAAACTCCACAGAGTGTACAAGCCCACAGCCGCTCCATTCTCTCAGAATATATGACAGTCCCGCCATCCCGGGAATTAATCTGGTGAACCTACGCTGGGCTCCCTCAATAGCAAGAATGTCCTTCTTCAAATTAGGGGACCAAAACTGCACACAATACTCCAGGTGTGGTCTCACCAGGGCCCTGTACAACTGCAGAAGGGCCTCTTTGCTCCTAGACTCAACTCCTCTTGTTATGAAGGCCAACAGGCCAAAACTGCACACAATACTCCAGGTGTGGTCTCACTAGGGCCCTGTACAACTGCAGAAGGACCTCTTTGCTCCTAGACTCAACTCCTCTTGTTATGAAGGCCAACAGGCCAAAACTGCACACAATACTCCAGGTGTGGTCTCACCAGGGCCCTGTACAACTGCAGAAGGGCCTCTTTGCTCCTATACTCAACTCCTCTTGTTATGAAGGCCAACAGGCCAAAACTGCACATAATACTCCAGGTGTGGTCTCACTAGGGCCCTGTACAACTGCAGAAGGACCTCTTTGCTCCTATACCCGACTCCACTTGTTATGAAGGCCAACAGGCCAAAACTGCACACAATACTCTAGGTGTGGTCTCACTAGGGCCCTGTACAACTACAGAAGGGCCTCTTTGCTCCTATACTCGATTCCTCTTGCTGCACCCCCTCAATCCTGGCCCTAGCCCCCACCATTGCACACAGGGGTGGACAAGTTGCACAAACATACTCACAAAGTGTAGTATCTCATTTTTCTTCTTTGCTTGAATGACATTTATCTAAAATGTTAAACAAAAACTCCAGGTCAGAAAAATCCAGAAACACGCGTTTAGTTTAATGGTTGCAGCGCGGAAACAGGCCCTTCGGCCCTCCGAGTTCGTGCTGGCCAGCGATCCCCGCACACTAACACTCTCCCGCGCCCATTTGGGACAAGGTACAACCTTTACCAAAGCCAATTAACCTACAAACTTGTTCAAGAAGGAACTGCGGATGCTGGAAAAATCGAAGGTAGACACAAAAATGCTGGAGAAATTCAACGGGTGAGGCAGCATCTATGGAGCGAAGGAAATAGGCGATGTTTCAATGAGGTTCCTCCCCCCCCCCCCCCCTCCCCTCCCTCCCCCCCCCTCGCCATTCAATGTGATCATGGCTGATCATCCCCAATCCGTCCCCCGTTCCTGCCTTCTCCCCTGACTCCACTATCTTTAAGAGCCCTATCTAGCTCTCTCTTGAAAGCTTCCAGAGAACCGGCCTCCACCGCCCTCTGAAGCAGAGAATTCCACAGACTCACAACTCTCTGTGTGAGAAAAAGTGTTTCCTCGTCTCCGTTCTAAATGGCCGACCCCTTATTCTTAAACTGTGTGTGTGTGTGTGGCCCCTGGTTCTGGACTCCCCCAACATCGGGAACATGTTTCCTGTCTCTAGCGTGTCCAAACCCTAACAATCTTATATGTTTCAATGAGATACCCTCTCATCCTTCGAAACTCCAGAGTGTACAAGCCCAGCCGCTCCATTCTCTCAGCATATGACAGTCCCGCCATCCCGGGAATTAACCTGGTGAACCTACGCTGGGCTCCCTCAATATCAAGAATGTCCTTCCTCAAATTAGGGAACCAAAACTGTACAGAATACTCCAGGTGTGGTCTCACCAGGGCCCTGTACAACTGCAGAAGGACCTGTTTGCTCCTATACTCAACTCCTCTTGTTATGAAGGCCAACAGGCCAAAACTGCACACAATACTCCAGGTGTGGTCTCACTAGGGCCCTGTACAACTGCAGAAGGACCTCTTTGCTCTTATACTCAACTCCTCTTGTTATGAAGGCCAACAGGCCAAAACTGCACTGGGCTCCCTCAATAAAGCCCAACAGGCCAAAACTGCACACAATACTCCAGGTGTGGTCTCACTAGGGCCCTGTACAACTGCAGAAGGACCTCTTTGCTCCTAATCATTCCCCCAACATCGGGAACGTGTTTCCTGCCTCTAGCGTGTCCAAGCCCTTAACAATCTCATATATGTTTCAATAAGATATCCTCTCATCCTAAGGCAGGAATGGGGTACTTCTGAACTCCAGAGTGTACAAGCCCAGCCGCTCCATTCTCTCAGAATATGACAGTCCCGCCATCCCGGGAATTAACCTTGTTTCAACGACTCGATGGGCCGAATGGCCTGATTCTACTGCCCGGACCGGGCGGACAGGTGAACCAGGTGAAGGGCGAGCGCGTACCTGTAGGACGTAGTCGAGGGAGACGTGGCGGAAGGACTTGCGGACCCCCAGCAGGGCGTGCGTGACTTCATCGGCCTCGTGTTGCTTCTTGGGAGCAGCCTGAGCGTTGCGGTTCAATGCGTTCTCCAGGTCCTCGCTGCCTTTATCAAAATGCTTCTTCGTGTCCTTAAACCTCCTCACGTCCCTGCCGCGGGAGAGACAGAAAATCCGTAAACGCCTCACGTGGAAAAAGCGCGCGCGGTTCGCTGGAGGAACAATAGACATCCTCGTAAATCCTCTCTGTACCATTTCCTTTTTGTTTTTTTAAATATTTGATTTTATTAGAAGTGAGTATAACCATATGGCACCAAAGTGCCTAATATATATTATATTAATATATATATATTAATAATATATATCATGTCCCCCCTTAACCTTCTGCGCTCCAGAGAATAAAGACCTAACTTTCTCTGTAACTTAGTTGTTGAAACCCAGGCAACATTCTAGTCTGAAGAAGGGTTTCGGCCCGAAACGTTGCCTATTTCCTTCGCTCCATAGATGCTGCTGCACCCGCTGAGTTTCTCCAGCTTTTTTGTGTACGTAAATCTCCCCTGTACTCTCTCTATTTTGTTGACATCCTTCCTATAATTGGGCGACCAAAATTGTACACCATACTCCAGATTTGGTCTCACCAATGCCTTGTACAATTTTAACATTACATCCCAGCTTCTATACTCAGTGCTCTGATTTATATTTTAATTTTTGTTATAATAATGAAAGAATAAGAATACGATAAATAAATTAGATGGTAAAGGATTGAAAGACGTGAGATGTAGATATAGATGGGAAGAAGAAGAGAAAAGAAGAATTAATGAAGTTGAAACATAGAAACATAGAAATTAGGTGCAGGAGTAGAGGCCATTCGACCCTTTGAGCCTGCACTGCCATTCAATATGATCATGGCTGATCATCCAACTCAGTATCCCGTACCTGCCTTCTCTCCATACCCCCTGATCCCCTTAGCCACAAGGGCCACATCTAACTCCCTCTTAAATATAGCCAATGAACTGTGGCCTCAACTACCCTCTGCGGCAGAGAGTTCCAGAGATTCACCACTCTATGTGTGAAAAAAGTTCTTCTCATCTCGGTTTTAAAGGATTTCCCCCTTATCCTTAAGCTGTGACCCCTTGTCCTGGACTTCCCCAACATCAGGAACAATCTTCCTGCATCTAGCCTGTCCAACCCCTTAAGAATGTTGTAAGTTTCTATAAGATCCCCCCTCAATCTCCTAAATTCTAGAGAGTATAAACCAAGTCTATCCAGTCTTTCTTCATAAGACAGTCCTGACATCCCAGGAATCAGTCTGGTGAACCGTCTCTGCACTCCCTCTATGGCAATAATGTCATTCCTCAGATTTGGAGACCAAAACTGTACGCAATACTCCAGGTGTGGTCTCACCAAGACCCTGTACAACTGCAGTAGAACCTCTCTGCTCCTATACTCAAATCCTTTTGCAATGAAAGCTAACATACCATTCGCTTTCTTTACTGCCTGCTGCACCTGCATGCCTACTTACAATGACTGGTGTACCATGACACCCAGGTCTCGCTGCATCTCCCCCTTTCCCAATCGGCCACCATTTAGATAATAGTCTGCTTTCCCATTTTTGCCAGAAAAGAAAGTAGGAAAAAGAGAATAAGACTCAACTCCAAGAAGACCAAGGAGCTCATTGTAGACTTCAGGAAGTCTAGGGGCGACACGCACACACCCCCATCCACATTAACGGGACGGAGGTGGAACGTGTTTCCAGCTTCAGGTTCCTGGGAGTCAACATCTCCGATGACCTCTCTTGGACCCACAATACCTCAACTCTGATCAAGAAGGCTCATCAGCGTCTCTTCTTCCCGAGGAGACTGAAGAAGGTCCACCTGTCTCCTCAGATTCTGGTGAACTTCTACCGCTGCACCATCGAGAGCATCCTTACCAACTGCATCACAGTATGGTATGGCAACTGCTCTGTCTCCGACTGGAAAAAGCACTGCAGAGGGTGGTGAAAATTGCCCAACGCATCACCGGTTCCTCGCTCCCCTCCATTGAGTCTGTCGCTGTCTGCGGAGGGCGCTCAGCATCGCCAAGGACTGCTCTCACCCCAACCATGGACTATTTACCCTCCTACCATCCGGGAGGCGCTACAGGTCTCTCCGTTGCCGGACCAGCAGGTCCAGGAACAGCTTCTTCCCGGCGGCTGTCACTCTACTCAACAATTAAAGTTTCCCCATGATGTGCGGTGTCCAACATCAAAACATAGACAATAGGTGCAGGAGTAGAGGCCATTCGGCCCTTCGAGCCTGCACCATTCGCCATTCAATATGATCATGGCTGATCATCCAACTCAGTATCCCATACCTGCCTTCTCTCCATACCCCCTGATCCCCTTAGCCACATGGGCCACATCTAACTCCCTCTTAAATATAGCCACATGAACTGTCTTAAATATAGCCAATGAACTGGCCTTCTGTGGCAGAGAATTCCTTCTGTGGCACAGATTCACCACTCTCTGTGTGTGAAAAAAAATGTTTTCCTCATCTCGGTCCTAAAAGACTTCCCTCTCTCATCCTTTGTGTGTGTGTGTGTGTGTGTGTGTGTGTGTGTGTGTGTGTCTGGTGTGTGTGTGTGTGTGTGTGTGTCCTGTGTGTGTGTGTGTGTGTGGTGTGGTGTGTGTGTGTGTGTGTGCTGTGTGTGTGTGTGCTGTGTGCTGTGTTGTGTGTGTGTGTGTGTGTGTGTGTGTGTGTACCATGTGTCTGTGTGTGTTTTCCTAGTGTGTGTGTGTGGCCCCTTGTTCTGGACTTCCCCAACATCGGGAATAATCTTCCTGCATCTAGCCTGTCCAACCCCCTTAAGAATTTTGTACGTTTCTAGAAGATCCTCCCCTCGATCTTCTAAATTCATCAGCGTCTCTACTTCCTGAGAAGATTACGGACAGTCGGTTTGTCGAGGAAGACTCTCTCGAACTTCTACAGGTGTACAGTCGAGAGCATTCTGACCGGTTGTGTTGTGACTTGGTTCGGCAAATTGAGTGCCCTGGAGAGGAAAAGACTACAAAAAGTAGTAAACACTGCCCAGTCCATCATCGGCTCTGACCTTCCTTCCATCGAGGGGATTTATCGCAGTCGCTGCCTCAAATGGGCTGGCAGTATCATCAAGGACCCACACCATCCTGGCCACACACTCATCTCCCCACTACCTACAGGAGCCTGAAGACTGCAACAACCAGGTTCAGGAATAGCTCCTTCCCCACAGCCATCAGGCTATTAATTCTCAACTACAATACTCCACAATATACTCACTCCTTGATGAAATTATACAGGTGCTGTTTGACTGATCTCTGAGTCACGTCAATGAGTGTCTGAAAGAGATAAAAGGTGAAGTTATTATGGGTCTGGAGAAGGGTCTCGACCCGAAACGTCACCCATTCCTTCTCTCCAGAGATGCTGCCTGTCCCGCTGAGTAACTCCAGCAATTTGTTGCTAGTTTTAGTTTTTAATGAGGTCCCCCCCCTCATCCTTCTAAACTCCAGCGAGTACAGGCCCATGTTTTTTCATCTCGCTAAAAGATTTCCCCTTATCCATAAAAACTGTGTGTGTGCAGCCCCTAGTTCTGGACTTCCCCAACCATCGCCATTCAATCTTCATGCATCTATCCAACTGTATCCAATCCCCCTTCTCTCCATACCCCCTGTAAGTTTCTATAAGGGCCCCCCCCCCCCCTCTCAAATCTCCTGAATTCTAGCGACCTACAAGCCGAGTCTATCACCAGTCTTTCTGTCAAAAAAAAATGTGAATCTCAGTCCTGCAAGATCCCCTTATCCTCAGTCTGGTGAACCTTCTCTGTACTCCCCAACATCATGGCAAGAGTCCTGCCTTCCTCAGATTAGGAAGTTTCAAAATATACGCCTCATACTCCAGGTGTGGTCTCACCAAGAGTCCCTGTACAACTGCAGTAGAACCTCCCTGCTCCTGTACTCGAACTCCTCTATGGCAAGAATGTCCTTTCCTCAGATTAGGAGACCAAAACTGTACGCAATACTCCAGGTGTGGTCTCACCAAGACCCTGTACAACTGCAGTAGAACCTCCCTGCTCCTATACTCAAAATCCTCTATGGCAAGAATGTCCTCCCCCAGATTAGGAGACCAAAACTGTACGCAATACTCCAGGTGTGGTCTCACCAAGACCCTGTACAACTGCAGTAGAACCTCCCTGCTCCTATACTCAAATCATTTTGCGATGAATGCTAACATACCACTCGCTTTCTTCACTGCCTAAATTCCAGCGAGTACAAGCCGAGAAATTCCTGGGATCGATCTCGTAAACCTCCTCGGGACCTTCTCCAGAGCCTGCATATCCTTCCTCAGAAACGGAGCCCAAAATTACTCACAATACTCTCCCCTCTCTCTCTCTCTGTCTCTCTCTCAGAGTTGTCCCTTGCTCCCCACAAAGAGATACTCACCATTTGATATTCGATCATTTCATTCAGACTTCCGGAAAACTTTTCCAGGCATCCCTGTGTGAACAAGAATTCACAGATTAAAAGAAGAGCTCTCTCAGAAAGGGAAATATGTGTAGTCGGGGCTGGTGAAATCTTAGATAAGAAAAATATCTCATTATCACTGACCAGTGTCAGAAGTTAGTGCTGACTCAGTGGAGGTCTTAGAATAAAGGGGGGAGGCCATTTAGGACTGAGGTGAGAAAAAACTTTTTCACCCAGAGAGTTGTGTGAATTTAGAAACATAGAAATTAGGTGCAGGAGTAGAGGCCATTTGGCCCTTCGAGCCTGCACTGCCATTCAATATGATCATGGCTGATCATCCAACTCAGTATCCCATACCCGCCTTCTCTCCATACCCCCTGATCCCCCTTAGCCACAAGGGCCACATCTAACTCCCTCTTAAATATAGCCAATGAACTGGCCTCGACTACCCTCTGCGGCAGAGAGTTCCACAGATTCACCACTCTCTGTGTGAAAAAAGTTCTTCTCATCTCGGTTTTAAAGGATTTCCCCCTTATCCTTAAGCTGTGACCCCTTGTCCTGGACTTCCCCAACATCGGGAACAAATCTTCCTGCATCTAGCCTGTCCAACCCCTTAAGAATTTTGTAAGTTTCTATAAGATCTCCTCTCAATGTGGATAAATGTGAGGTTATCCATTTTGGTGGCAAAAACGGGAAAGCAGACTATTATCTAAATGGTGGCCGATTGGGACAGGGGGAGATGCAGCGAGACCTGGGTGTCATGGAACACCAGTCATTGAAGGTAGGCATGCAGGTGCAGCAGGCAGTAAAGAAAGCGAATGGTATGTTAGCATTCATTGCAAAAGGATTTGAGTATAGGATCAGGGAGGTTCTACTGCAGTTGTACAGGGTCTTGGTGAGACCACACCTGGAGTATTGCGTACAGTTTTGGTCTCCAAATCTGAGGAAGGACATTATTGCCATAGAGGGAGTACAGAGACGGTTCACCAGACTGATTCCTGGGATGGCAGGACTGTCGTATGAAGAAAGACTGGATAGACTTGGTTTATACTCTCTAGAATTTAGGAGATTGAGAGGGGATCTTATAGAAACTTACAAAATTCTTAAGGGGTTGGACAGGCTAGATGCAGGAAAATTGTTCCCGATGTTAGGGAAGTCCAGGACAAGGGGTCACAGCTTAAGGATAAAGGGGAAATCCTTTAAAACCGAGATGAGAAGAACTTTTTTCACGCAGAGAGTGGTGAATCTCTGGAACTCTCTGCCACAGAGGGTAGTTGAGGCCACACAGTTCATTGGCTATATTTAAGAGGGAGTTAGATGTGGCCCTCGTGGCTAAAGGGGATCAGGGGGTATGGAGAGAAGGCAGGTACGGGATACTGAGTTGGATGATCAGCCATGATCATATTGAATGGCGGTGCAGGCTCGAAGGACCGAATGGCCTCTACTCCTGCACCTAATTTCTATGTTTCTATGTAATCTCCTAAATTCTAAAGAGTATAAACCAAGTCTATCCAGTCTTTCTTCATAAGACAGTCCTGACATCCCAGGAATCAGTCTGGTTTGTGGAATTCCCTGCCACAGAGGCGGTGCTGGCTCGAAGGGCCGAATGGCCTACTCCTGCACCTATTGTCTATTGACTAATCTAGAATCTATCAATCTCTGCCTTAAACATATCCACTGACTTGTGGCAAAGTATTCCACAGATTCACCACCCTCTGATTAAAGAAATTCCCCCTCATCTCCTTCACGAGACTGATCCCTGGGATGGCGGGACTGTCGTATGAGGAAAAGATTGAAAAGACTAGGCTTGTATTCACTGGAGTTTAGAAGGATGAAGGGGGGGGGGATCTTATAGAAACATATAAAATTATAAAAGGACTGGACAAGCTAGATGCAGGAAAAATGTTCCCAATGTTGGGCGAGTCCAGAACCAGGGGCCACACACACAGTCTTAGAATAAAGGGGAGGTCATTTAAGACTGAGGTGAGAAAAAACTTTTTCACCCAGAGAGTTGTGTGAATCTGTGGCCATTTGGGACTGAGATGAGGAGAAACTTTTCCACCCAGAGAGTTGTGTGAATCTGTGGCCATTTGGGACTGAGATGAGGAGAAACTTTTCCACCCAGAGAGTTGTGTGAATCTGTGGCCATTTGGGACTGAGATGAGGAGAAACTTTTCCACCCAGAGAGTTGTGTGAATCTGTGGCCATTTGGGACTGAGATGAGATGAGGAGAAACTTTTCCACCCAGAGAGTTGTGTGAATCTGTGGCCATTTGGGACTGAGATGAGGAGAAACTTTTCCACCCAGAGAGTTGTGTGGATTTGTGGAATTCCCTGCCACAGAGGGCAGTGGAGGCCAAGTCACTGGATGGATTTAAGAGAGAGTTAGATAGAGCTCTAGGGGCTAGTGGAGTCAAGGGATATGGGGAGAAGGCAGGCACGGGTTATTGATTGGGGACGATCAGCCATGATCACAATGAATGGCGGTGCAGGCTCGAAGGGCCGAATGGCCTCCTCCTGCACCTATTGTCTATGTTTCTATGAGGCAGTCAGCAATGGTGAGGTCAAAGATCCTTACACTTATAGCAACTGGGGCTTGAAGATGGAGTCTCTGTGTACACACTTGCCCTGGTAGACACAAAATGCTGGTGTAACTCAGCGGGTGAGGCAGCATCTCTGGAGAGAAGGAATAGGTGACGTTTCGGTACCCGAAACGTCACCCATTCCTTCTCTCCAGAGATGCTGCCTCACCCGCTGAGTTACTCCAGCATTTTGTGTCTACCTTCGATTTAAACCGGCATCTGCAGTTATTTCTTGTTCTTGTATCTGAGGTGTGTATCTAATATGTGTCTCAGGGTTTATGTGGAGATACAACACTCCGCACATGTCACAAATAAAGTGCTGCACCAGATACACACACACACATACACACACACACAGATGCAGAGAGACACACACACACACACAGATGCAGAGAGACACACACACACACACACAGATGCAGAGAGACACACACAGATGCAGAGAGACACACACACACACACACACACACACACACACACACACACACACACACACACACAGAGACACACACACACACACACACACATGCACAAACACACACACACAGATGCAGAGAGACACACACACACACACACAGATGCAGAGACACACACACAGCCAAACACACACACACAGACACACACACACACACATACAGTCACACATGCACACACACACACACAGACACACACACACAGCACACACACACAACACACACACACACACAGGCGCACAGACAGACAGACACACACACACAGACACACAGTCACACACACACACATACACACAGACACACAGACACACAGACACACAGGCACACACAGTCACACACACACACACACAGAGACGCAGAGACAGGCACACTCACGCACAGACAGACAGACAGACAGACGCAGAGACAGGCACACACTCACGCACAGTCACACACACACACACACAGATACAGAGACACGCACACACAGTCACACATGCACAAACACACAGATGCAGAGACACACAGAAACACACACACACACACAGACACAGAGACACAGACACACACACACAGACACACAATGAAGATACCCGTATTGCTGTGTGGACTGGTGGCCATGTTTGAATGGATGCACCTGCCGTGAGTACTTACACTCATCATCTCATCGCCCTTGCAGTGGACTCCCAGGTCCCGGATCCCGTTGACAAACTGCTTGGTGTTGGCGCTGTACGTGCGTCCTGCATCCAGCATGTTCCCGCATAACTTCACCAGCTGCAACACAAGGCCCAAAGCCTAACTCACACGGACTCACACACAGTGGAAACAGGCCCTTGGGCCCAACTTGCCCACACCGGCCAACAATGCCCCGGCTACACCAGTCCCACCTGCCCATATCCCATCCATTTACCTGTCTGACTGGTTCTTAAACATTGGGATAGTCCCAGCCTCCTCTGGCAGCTCGTTCCATCCACCCACCACCCTCTGTGTGGAAACGTTACGCCTCAGATTCCTATTAAAACATGTCTCGCACTTACCTTCTCGAGTTTGGCTTCGAGTTCCGTCACTTCTAATTCCACCCCTTCAATGGAAGCTCTGGAAGGGAAATCGAGAGGTCAAACATTGATAGGAATGATATGCGCCCTTATTTCCCCCAGCAGATCTCTTGAAAGCATCCAGAGAACCGGCCTCCACCGCCCTCTGTGAGGCAGAGAATTCCACAGACTCACACCACTCAGTTAATCGACAACAGCTGCAGGAGTAGAGGCCATTCGGCCCTTCGAGCCAGCACCGCCATTCAATGTGATCGTGGCTGATCATCCCCAATCAGTACCCCGTTCCTGCCTTCTCCCCATATCCCCTGACCCTCTCTCGCTATCTTTAAGAGCCCTATCTAGCTCTCTCTTGAAAGAATTATCTCCAGAGAACCGCCCTCTGAGGCAGAGAATTCCACAGACTCACACCACTCTCTGTGAGAAAAAGTGTTTCCTCGTCTCCGTTCTAAATGGCTTACCCCTTTCTTAAACTGTGTGTGTGTGTGTGTGTGTGTGTGTGTGGCCCCTGGTTCTGGACTCCCCCAACATCGGGAACATGTTTCCTGCCTCTAGCGTGTCCAAGCCTTGACAATCTCATATATGTTTCAATGAGATCCCCTCTCATCCTTCTAAACTCCACAGAGTGTACAAGCCCAGCCGCTCCATTCTCTCAGCATATGACAGTGCTGTCACAACTCAGCGGGCCAGCCAGCATCTCTGGAGAGAAGGAACGGGTTACTCGAAGTCAATGTTCATACCACTGGGTGTAAGCAGCTTACATCTCATGTCTCATTTTCACACCTTGCCCTTCCTTATCTCTAAGTCTCTCCCTTCCCCCATCGGTCCCCAGTCGGAGGAATAGTCCCTTGCCCAGAGTTGGGGAATCGAGGACCAGAGGACACGGGTTCAAGGTGAAGGGGGAAAAGATTGAATGGGAATCTGAGGGGCAACTTTTCCACACTTTTCGAGGGTGGTGGGTGTATGGAACGAGCTGCCGGAGGAGGTAGTTGAGGCTGGGACTATCCCAACGTTTAAGAAACAGTTGGACTGGCACATGGACACCAGCTAGATGCAGGAAGATTGTTCCCGATGTTGGGGAAGTCCAGAACAAGGACTTTGAGTATAGGAGCAGGAAAGGTTCTACTGCAGTTGTACAGGGTCTTGGTGAGACCACACCTGGAGTATTGCGTACAGTTTTGGTCTCCTAATCTGAGGAAGGACACTCTTGCCATAGAGGGAGTACAGAGAAGGTTCACCCGACTGATTCCTGGGATGTCAGGACTTTCATAATGAAGAAAGACTGGATAGACTCGGCTTGTATTCGCTAGAATTTAGAAGACTGAGGGGGGATCTTATAGAAACGTACAAAATTCTTAAGCGGTTGGACAGGCTAAATGCAGGAAGATTGTTCCCGATGTTGGGGAAGTCCAGAACAAGGGGCCACACACACACACACAGTTTAAGGATAAGGGGGAAGTCCTTTAGGACCGAGATGAGAAAACAACATTTTTTTTTTTCACACACACAATCTGTGAGTGGTGAATCTGAAGGTGGAATTCTCTTGGCTATACAGAGGGGAGTTAGAGGCCAGTTCATGGCTATATTTCAGAGGGAGTTAGACAGGGCCCTTGTGGATAAAGGGATCAGGGGGTATGGAGAGAAGGCAGGTACAGGATACTGAGTTGGATGATCAGCCATGATCATATTGAATGGCGGATGGTGCAGGCTCGAAGGGCCGAATGACCTCCACTCCTGCACCTATTGTCTATGTTTCTATACGACAGGTTTGGAGGGGTGTGGGCCAAACGCGGGCAGGTGGGACCAGTGTAGCTGGGACATGTGGGCCTGTTTCCACACTGCAAGGGGTCTCGACCTGAAACGTCACCCACTCCTTCTCTCCAGAGATGCTGCCTGTCCCGCTGAGTTACTCCAGCGTTTTGTGTTTCTCCAACCTAAGGTTAGGTGGGCGTTTATTTGGGTGCAACATTGGCTGAAGCCCAAGTTCTCTGTTGCATGCGTTGGCTTTTTGAGTAGTTCAGTCTGCGGTTAGTGTGACTTCCTATGGGGTTTTGTATCAATCGCAGGCATCTATCGGCCTTGCGTTCTGCACTTCCCCTCCTCACAGCTGCAGCTCGGAGTAACGACAGCTTGTGGCCCTTCACCGACAACATAATCCTCTCAGGGACTTGAGTCTTGAGAGGGTTCGGAAAGAAGATTTACGAGGATGTTGCCAGGACTTCGAAACATAGAAAATAGATGCAGGAGCAGGCCATTCGGCCCTTCGAGCCTGCACCGCCATTCAACATGATCATGGCTGATCATCCAACTCAGTATCCCATCCCTGCCATCTCTCCATACCCCCTGATCCCTTTAGCCACAAGGGCCACATCTAACTCCCTCTTAAATATAGCCAACGAACTGTGTGGCCTCAACTACCTTCTGTGGCAGAGAATTCCACAGATTCACCACTCTCTGTGTGTGTGAAAAGAAATGTTTTTCTCATCTCGGTCCGAAAAGATTTCCCCCTTATCCTTAAACTGTTCTACTGCAGTTGTACAGGGTCTTGGTGAGACCACACCTGGAGTATTGCGTACAGTTTTGTTCCGGACTTCCCCAACATCGGGAACAATCTTCCTGCATCTAGCCTGTCCAACCCCTTAAGAATTTTGTAAGTTTCAATAAGATCCCCCCCTCAGTCTTCTAAATTCTAGCGAGTACAAGCCGAGTCTATCCAGTCTTTCTTCATATGAAAGTCCTGCCATCCCAGGAATCAGTCTGGTGAACCTTCTCTGTACTCCATCTATGGCAAGAATGTCTTTCCTTAGATTAGGAGACAAAAACTGTACGCAATACTCCAGGTGTGGTCTCACCAAGACCCTGTACAACTGCAATAGAACCTCCCTGCTCCTATACTCAAATCCTTTTGCTATGAATGGTAACATACCATTCGCTTTCTTCACTGCCTGCTGGAGGGTGTGAGCTACAGGGAGAGGTTGAGCAGGGCTGGGTCTCTATTCCATGGAGCGCAGGAGGATGAGGGGTGATCTTATAGAGGTGTATAAAATCATGAGAGGAATAGATCGGGTAGATGCACAGAGTCTTGTATTCACTGGAGTTTAGAAGGATGAGGGGTGGGATCTTATAGAAACATACAAAATTATAAAAGGACTGGACAAGCTAGATGCAGGAAAAATGTTCCCAATGTTGGGCGAGTCCAGAACCAGGGGCTACACACTGTCTTAGAATAAAGGGGGGAGGTCATTTAAGACTGAGGTGAGAAAAAACTTTTTCACCCAGAGAGTTGTGTGAATCTGTGGCCATTTGGGACTGAGATGAGGAGAAACTTTTTCACCCAGAGAGTTGTGTGAATCTGTGGCCATTTGGGACTGAGATGAGGAGAAACTTTTTCCACCCAGAGAGTTGTGTGAATCTGTGGCCATTTGGGACTGAGATGAGGAGAAACTTTTTCCACCCAGAGAGTTGTGTGAATCTGTGGCCATTTGGGACTGAGATGAGGAGAAACTTTTTCCACCCAGAGAGTTGTGTGTGAATTTGTGGCCATTTGGGACTGAGATGAGGAGAAACTTTTTCCACCCAGAGAAAAAACTTTTCCAGTTGTGGATTTGTGGAATTCCCTGCCACAGAGGGCAGTGGCGGCCAAGTCACTGGATGGATTTCAGAGAGAGTTAGATAGAGCTCTAGGAGCTAGTGGAGTCAAGGGATATGGGGAGAAGGCAGGCACGGGTTATTGATCGGGGATGATCAGCCATGATCATATTGGATGGCGAATGGTGCAGGCTCGAAGGGCCGAATGGCCTCTACTCCTGCACCTATTGTCTATGTTTCTATGTCTTTGGAGTGTGGGAGGAAACCGGAGCGCCCGGAGAAAACCCACGCTGGTCACGGGGGGAGAAGGTACAAACTCCGTACAGACAAGCGCCCAGGGTCTCTGTAGCGCTGTGAGGCAGCAGTACTACCCGCTGCGCTACTGTTCCGCACATAATTCTCCGTTAGATCCCCGTTGAAGTGTCCACGCGATCGCGGGGAGGTCAGAGGGAATGGAAACCAGGTTTTATTTGCAGGTTGAACACGTACGCTCAGGGGAAGGTGTTGAACGGTCTCTACGCTAACTTTCAATTCTGCTTTCCGACTGAGCAGAGCCCCAATTGGAGACCTCAAAGCAGAACTTGAATCCATGACATTAAGCGCTCCTGAATCTGGAGGTGAGAGTTGAGGAACTAATAAAAATAAAAAAAGGCCATTCGTCCCTTCGAGCCTGCACCATTCGCCATCCAATATGATCATGGCTGATCATCCAACTCAGTGTCCCATCCCTGCCTTCTCTCCATACCCCCTGATCCCTTTAGCCACAAGGGCCACATCTAACTCCCTCTTAAATATAGCCAAAGTGTTTCTTCGTCTCCGTTCTAAATGGCCGACCCCTTATTCTTAAACTGTGTGTGTGTGTGTGTGTGACCCCTGGTTCTGGACTCCCCCAACATCGGGGAACTGTGTGGCCTCAACTACCTTCTGTGGCAGAGAGTTCCACAGATTCACCACTCTCTGTGTGTGTGTGAAAAAAAAAAGTTTTTCTCATCTCGGTCCTAAAAGATTTCCCTCTTATCCTTAAACTGTGTGTGTGTGTGTGTGGCCCCTTGTTCTGGACTTCCCCAACATCGGGAACAATCTTCCCGTATCTAGACTGTCCAACCCCTTAAGAAGTTTGTAAGTTTCTATAAGATCCCCCCCTCAATCTTCTAAATTCTAGCCAGTACAACTCGTATGAAGATTCAAGTGAGTTGCTGCCTCCCAGCGCCAGAGGCCCCGGGTTCGATCCCGACCAGGGGTACTGTCTGTGTGGAGTGTGTACGCTCTCCCCGTGACCTGCGTGGGTTTTCTCCAAGATCAGTTGTGAATCCGTGGAATTCTCTGTCTCAGAGCCCTAGTGAGACCACACCTGGAGTATTGTGTGCAGTTTTGGTCCCCTAATTTGAGGACGGACATTCTTGCTATTGAGGGAGCCCAGCGCAGGGTTCACCAGGTTAATTCCCGGGATGGCGGGACTGTCATATGCTGAGAGAATGTGGAGCGGCTGTGGGCTTGTACACTCTGTGGAGTTTAGAAGGATGAGAGGGTATCTTATTGAAACATATAAGATTATTAAGGGGACCATGTCGTATGCTGAGAGAATGGAGCGGCTGTGGGCTTGTACACTCTGGAGTTTAGAAGGATGAGAGGGCATCTTATTGAAACATATAAGATTGTTAAAGGCTTGGACACGCTGGAGGCAGGAAACATGTTCCCGATGTTGGGGGAGTCCAGAACCAGGGGCCACACACACACACACACACAGTTTAAGAATAAGGAGTAAGCCATTTAGAACGGAGACGAGGAAACACTTTTTCACCCAGAGAGTTGTGAATCTGTGGAATTCTCTGCCTCAGAGGGCGGTGGAGGCCGGTTCTCTGGATGCTTTCAAGAGAGAGCTAGATAGGGCTCTTAAAGATAGTGGAGTCAGGGGATATGGGGAGAAGGAAGGAACGGGATACTGATTGGAGATAGAAACATAGAAACATAGAAATTAGGTGCAGGAGTAGGCCATTCGGCCCTTCGAGCCTGCACCGCCGTTCAATATGATCATGGCTGATCATCCAACTCAGTATCCCGTACCTGCCTTCTCTCCATACCCCCTGATCCCCTTGGCCACAAGGGCCACATCTAACTCCCTCTTAAATATAGCCAATGAACTGGCCTCAACTACCCTCTGTGGCAGAGAGTTCCACAGATTCACCACTCTCTGTGTGAAAAAAAGTTCTCCTCATCTCGGTTTTAAAGGATTTCCCCCTTATCCTTAAGCTGTGACCCCTTGTCCTGGACTTCCCCAACATCGTGAACAATCTTCCTGCATCTAGCCTGTCCAACCCCTTAAGAATTTTGTAAGTTTCTATAAGATCCCCTCTCAATCTCCTAAATTCCAGAGAGTATAAACCAAGTCTATCCAGTCTTTCTTCATAAGACAGCCCTGACATCCCTGGAATCAGTCTGGTGAACCGTCTCTGCACTCCCTCTATGGCAATAATGTCCTTCCTCAGATTTGGAGACCAAAACTGCACGCAATACTCCAGGTGTGGTCTCACCAAGACCCTGTACAACTGCAGTAGAACCTCTCTGCTCCTATACTCAAATCCTTTTGCAATGAAAGCTAACATACCATTCGCTTTCTTTACTGCCTGCTGCACCTGTATGCCTACCTTCAATGACTGGTGTACCATGACACCCAGGTCTCGCTGCATCTCCCCCTTTCCCAATCGGCCACCATTTAAATAATAGTCTGCTTTCCTGTTTTTGCCACCAAAATGGATGATCAGCCATGTACTCTGGTCCACGATTCACCTACTCTGGGCAAGAGACTCTGTGTGTGTATATCCGATCTATTCCTTTCGTTACTTTATTCACATTGTTGGCAGATTGATTTCCCTCCTGCGATAGATAAAGCACTATCGTATCGTATAGTTTGGTAAACCTGCCTGGCCTAGCTGGGACCCAGCCTCTGATCAGCTGCACGCCACAGGATTTAGCTGAGACCTACCAGGTTTCCGTCAGCAGTCAGTCTTTGCCCAGAGCAACCTCTACTGACAGGATGTTGCGAGATGCACTTAGCAAATAAAATAACCACAGGTTCACTAGCCGACATTTCATGCACAGGAAGGAACGGCAGGTGGTGGTTTAAACCAGAGATATATAGACACAGAATTAAGAGCTGGTAGACAAAAATGCTGGAGGAACTCAGCGGGCCAGGCAGCATCTATGGGGCGATGGAAATAGGCGACGTTTCGGGACGAGACCCTTCAAACGCTGGAGTGCCTCAGCGGGTCACTCTGCGTCTCTGGAGAGAAGGAGTTTCATTGTCTGCTACTGGTTTTCACCTAACACACAGCTAACAATGGGCCAAGATAGACACAAAAAGCTGGAGTAACTCAGCGGGTCAGGCAGCCTCTGTGGAGAGAAGGAATGGGTGATGTTTCAGGTCAAGACAATCGACAATAGGTGCAGGAGTAGAGGCCATTCGGCCCTTCGAGCCAGCACCAGCATTCAATAGACAATAGACAATAGGTGCAGGAGTAGAGGCCATTCGGCCCTTCGAGCCAGCACCAGCATTCAATAGACAATAGACAATAGGTGCAGGAGTAGAGGCCATTCGGCCCTTCGAGCCAGCACCGCCATTCAATGTGATCATGGCTGATCATCCCCAATCAGTACCCCTTTCCTGCCTTCTCCCCTGACTCCGCTATTTTTAAGAGCCCTATCTAGCTCTCTCTTGAAAGCATCCAGAGAACCGGCCTCCACCACCCCCTGAGGCAGAGAATTCCACAGACTCACCACTCCCTCTGTGAGAAAAAGTGTTTCCTCGTCTCCGTTCTAAATGGCTTACTCCTTATTCTTAAACTGTGTGTGTGTGTGTGTGTGTGGCCCCTGGTTCTGGACTCCCCCAACATCGGGAACATGTTTCCTGCCTCTAGCGTGTCCAAGCCCTTAACAATCTCATATATGTTTCAATGAGATATCCCCTCATCCATCTGAACTCCACAGAGTGCACAAGCCCACAGGCGCTCCATTCTCTCAGCATATGACAGTCCCGCCATCCCGGGAATTAACCTGGTGAACCTACGCTGGGCTCCCTCAATAGCAAGAATGTCCTTCCTCAAATTAGGGGACCAAAACTGCACACAATACTCCAGGTGTGGTCTCACTAGGGCCCTGTACAACTGCAGAAGGACCTCTTTGCTCCTATACTCGACTAATCTTGTTATGAAGGCCAACAGGCCAAAACTGCACACAATACTCCAGGTATGGTCTCACTAGGGCCCTGTACAACTGCAGAAGGACCTCTTTGCTCCTATACTCGACTCCTCTTGTTATGAAGGCCAACAGGCCAAAACTGCACACAATACTCCAGGCGTGGTCTCACTAGGGCCCTGTACAACTGCCGAAGGACCTTTCATCAGATTGAGAGTCACAGAAAACAAGGGCTGTTTCCTTTAATGTTGTTACATTTTTGTACAATTTTCATTCATCTGTTCCATATCTCTCTCTCTCGACATCACCATCTATATCTCTCATTTCCCTTTCCCCCTTGTCTCTCAGTCTGAAGAAGGGTCTCGACCCGAAACGCCACCCATTCATTCCTTCTCTCCAGAGATGCTGCCTGTCCCGCTGAGTTACTCCAGCGTTTTGTGTTTGTTGCTAGTGCAACGGGCGGTGCAAGGAGAAAAATAGACTCGCAACTCTCTGGATGAAAAAGCGTTTCCTCGTCTCCGTTCTAAATGCCTTACCCCTTATTCTTAAACTGTGTGTGTGTGTGTGCCCCTGGTTCTGGACTCCCCCAACATCGGGGAACATGTTTCCTGCCTCTAGCAGGTGGCAACATGATATACAGTAGGCAGTTAAAAAATAAGTGAATATAATCTACTCATGAAAATATCAGAGCACAAGGAGGCTGCAGACAATACACAATAGACAATAGGTGCAGGAGTAGAGGCCATTCGGCCCTTCGAGCCAGCACCGCCCATTCAATGTGATCGTGGCTGATCATCCCCATTCAGTACCCCTTTCCTGCCTTCTCCCACGACTCCGCTATTTTTAAGAGCCCTATCGAGCTCTCTCTTGAAAGCATCCAGAGAACCGGCCTCCACCGCCCTCTGAGGCAGAGAATTCCACAGACTCACAACAACTCTCTGTGAGAAAAAGTGTTTCCTCGTCTCCGTTCTAAATGGCTCACTCCTTATTCTTAAACTGTGTGTGTGTGTGTGTGTGGACCCCGGTTCTGGACTCCCCCAACATCGGGGAACATGTTTCCTGCCTCTAGTGTGTCCAAACCCTTAACATTCTCAGATATGTTTCAATGAGATATCCTCTCATCCTTCGAAACTCCAGAACTTTGGTTATTGAGTAGAGCTACTGCTCGTGGACAGAAGCTGGTTTTACGACCGGCTGTCGACTGATGGCTCCGACAGTCGGCATGTTATCTGGAACAGTATGGCACAGAAATAGAGGGGAGCAGGGGAGAGAGGAGAGTGGATGAAGGTGTCACACTTGTTAGCTTTCAGCTCAATAACCTATTGTCTTAGACAGTAGACAATAGGTGCAGGAGTAGGCCATTCGGCCCTTCATAGAAACATAGAAAATAGGTGCAGGAGTAGGCCATTCGGCCCTTCATAGAAACATAGAAAATAGGTGCAGGAGGAGGCCATTCGGCCCTTCATAGAAACATAGAAAATAGGTGCAGGAGTAGGCCATTCGGCCCTTCATAGAAACATAGAAAGTAGGTGCAGGAGTAGGCCATTCGGCCCTTGATAGAAACATAGACAATAGGTGCAGGAGTAGGCCATTCGGCCCTTGATAGAAACATAGAAAATAGGTGCAGGAGTAGGCCATTCGGCCCTTCATAGAAACATAGAAAATAGGTGCAGGAGGAGGCCATTCGGCCCTCTTTGAGCCAGCACCGACATTCAAAGTCACCTATTTCCTTCGCTCCATAGATGCTGCCTCACCCGCTGAGTTTCTCCAGCCTTTTTGGCAATAGACAATAGGTGCAGGAGTAGGCCATTCGGCTCTTGATAGAAACATAGACAATAGGTGCAGGAGTAGGCCATTCGGCTCTTGATAGAAACATAGAAAATAGGTGCAGGAGTAGGCCATTCGGCCCTTGATAGAAACATAGAAAATAGGTGCAGGAGTAGGCCATTCGGCCCTCGATAGAAACATAGAAAATAGGTGCAGGAGCATGCCATTCGGCCCTTCATAGAAACATAGAAAATAGGTGCAGGAGTAGGCCATTCGGCCCTTCATAGAAACATAGAAACTAGGTGCAGGAGGAGGCCATTCGACACTTTTCGAGCCAGCACCGCCATTCATTGTGATAATAGCTGATCGTACCCCTATCAATAACCTTCTCCCCATATCCCTCGACTCCACCAGCCCCTAGAGCTCTGTCTAACTCTCTCTTAAATCCATCCAGTGACTTGGCCTCCACTGCCCTCTGTGGCAGGGAATTCCACACAAATTTGCAATGCCAATCTATGATCAATGGCTGATCATCCCCGATCAATACCCAATCTTGCTCCTACCTGAACTTGGGGGAGTCCTTGAGGCATTCTTCAAAGTCAATGGAGATTGTCATCTTGGTGGTGGTGGGGTGGGTGGGGTGGGGTGGGGGAGGGGAGGGGGGGGGGGATGTGTAAGGGACACACACACACACACACACACACACACAAAGAACAACTGTGTCTTTGGGGGTTACGAGAGGAAGACTGAGCACAGAGAGCGGGATTACTCTGAGCGAACGGAGGAAGAAGGACATGGGCGGGACGCTAGGCCCCAACCACATCCTGCACAGGCCCAGCCAGATAGTACAACACCAGAACAACAATCTCCGTGGCAACCACGTGATCAAACCCCCCCCCCCCTCGTCCCAGCCACGGACCCAGTCTCGACCTCCGAAATCTCGCCAATCCCGCTGAGTTACTCCAGTATTTAGTGCCTATCTTGGGTTTAAACCAGCATCTGCAGTTCCTTTGTACACATTCAGCGTGGAAACAGGCCCTTCAGCCCAACATAGAAACATAGAAAATAGGCGCAGGAGTAGAGGCCATTCGGCCCTTCGAGCCAGCACCAGCATTCAATGTGATCGTGGCTGATCATCCCCAATCAGTACCTCGTTCCTGCCTTTTCCCCTGACTCCACTATCTTTACATAGAAGCATAGAAATTAGGTGCAGGAGTAGAGGCCATTCGGCCCTTCGAGCCTGCACCATTCGCCATTCAATATGATCATGGCTGATCATCCCACTCAGTATCCCGTACCTGCCTTCTCTCCATACCCCCTGATCCCCTTAGCCACAAGGGCCACATCTAACTCCCTCTTAAATATAGCCAATGAACTGTGTGGCCTCAACTACCCTCTGTGGCAGAGAGTTCCAGAGATTCACCACTCTCTGTGTGAAAAAAGTTCTTCGCATCTTAAATGAGAAAGTTCTTCTCATTTAAGAGCCCTATCTAGCTCTCTCTTGAAAGTACCCAGAGAACCGGCCTCTGAGGCAGAGAATTCCACAGACTCACCACTCTCTCTGTGAGAAAAAGTGTTTCCTCGTCTCCGTTCTAAATGGCTTACTCCTTATTCTTAAACTGTGTGTGTGTGTGGCCCCTGGTTCTGGACTCCCCCAACATCGGGAACATGTTTCCTGCCTCTAGCGTGTCCAAGCCCTTAACAATCTCATATATGTTTCAATGAGATCACCTCTCATCCTTCTAAACTCCACAGAGTGTACAAGCCCACAGCCGCTCCATTCTCTCAGCATATGACAGTCCCGCCATCCCGGGAATTAACCTGGTGAACCTACGCTGGGCTCCCTCAATAGCAAGAATGTCCTTCCTCAAATTAGGGGACCAAAACTGCACACAATACTCCAGGTGTGGTCTCACTAGGGCCCTGTACAACTGCAGAAGGACCTCTTTGCTCCTATACTCGACTCCTCTTGTTATGAAGGCCAACAGGCCAAAACTGCACACAATACTCCAGGTGTGGTCTCACTAGGGCCCTGTACAACTGCAGAAGGACCTCTTTGCTCCTATACTCGACTCCTCTTGTTATGAAGGCCAACAGGCCAAAACTGCACACAATACTCCAGGTGTGGTCTCACTAGGGCCCTGTACAACTGCAGAAGGACCTCTTTGCTCCTAGACTCAACTCCTCTTGTTATGAAGGCCAACAGGCCAAAACTGTACACAATACTCCAGGTGTGGTCTCACTAGGGCCCTGTACAACTGCAGAAGGACCTCTTTGCTCCTGTACTCGATTCCTCTTGTTATAAAGGCCAACAGGCCATTCGCCTTCTTCACTGCCTGCTGTACCTGCATGCTTACTTTCATAGACTGATGAACAAGGATAGGGGAATCCAAAAACAGATTAGAGAAAATGAATGGTTAAAAAAAACTGCAGGTGATGAGATATTGAGCAAAACAAATGACAGAGTGCTGGAGAAACTGAAATGGCTGGAAAGAAGGTGTTGGGGGAATGGAAGGTGATTAACTCTAATCTATACAAGTCTCTGATAGGGCAGGGGTTAAGTGCTTGTTAAGGGCTGAGGTGAATATAAGCAGCTGGCCAGGGGTGTTTGTTATTGAGGGGAGAATGGGTAGGAGAGGTTTAGTGATGCTGCTGTCTCAGTTCTGTTCTCTGCTGGGGCTGTTTGCTCTGTTTGCTGGGAGCTGGGCCGGGCTCTGCAGGGCAGGTTTGGTGCTGGCTGGGTTGTTGTTGGGGAGTGGGTTCCCAGATCCCCCCCTTCCCCGCATCTCCCCGCTCCCCCTGAGGCCTGCCACGGCTTGGTGTGGAGAATGCAGTCTGCTGGTCTTAGTCGGGGTGGGACGGCCAGCTGGAGCTGAGGGGATGGTGGTGGGGCTGAAAGTTTGCCCCCCTGCTTGGGTGGATGCCCAGAACAACACTGGCCTCTTCCCTGCTGAGATATCTGTCTGTGGCATGTCTATAATGGTGAGATGTGTGGGTTAGCCCATGATGATGTGTCTTGCAGCGAATGGCCTTTATAACAAGAGGAATTGAACATAGGTCCTTCTGAGGACATGGGCTTTGAGATGATAACATATAATTGGAATTTGAGGGGTAACTTTTTCACACAGAGGGTGTATGGTGGGTGTATTGGTATGTTAGCTTTCATTGCAAAAGGATTTGAGTCTAGGAGCAGGGAGGTTCTACTGCAGTTGTACAGGGTCTTGGTGAGACCACACCTGGAGTATTGCGTACAGTTTTGGTCTCCTAATCTGAGGAAAGACATTATTGCCATAGAGGATTTGAGTATAGGAACAGGGAGGTTCTACTGCAGTTGTACAGGGTCTTGGTGAGACCACACCTGGAGTATTGTGTACAGTTTTGGTCTCCAAATCTGAGGAAGGACATTATTGCCATAGAGGGAGTGCAGAGAAGGTTCACCAGACTGATTCCTGGGATGTCAGGACTGTCTTATGAAGAAAGACTGGATAGACTTGGTTTATACTCTCTAGAATTTAGAAGATTGAGAGGGGATCTTATAGAAACTTACAAAATTCTTAAGGGGTTGGACAGGCTAGATGCAGGAAGATTGTTCCCGATGTTAGGGAAGTCCAGGACAAGGGGTCACAGCTTAAGGATAAAGGGGAAATCCTTTAAAACCGAGATGAGAAGAACTTTTTTCACGCAGAGAGTGGTGAATCTCTGGAACTCTCTGCCACAGAGGGTAGTTGAGGCCAGTTCATTGGCTATATTTAAGAGGGAGTTAGATGTGGCCCTTGTGGCTAAGGGGATCAGGGGGTTATGGAGAGGGCAGGTACGGGATACTGAGTTGGATGATCAGCCATGATCATATTGATATGGCGGTGCAGGCTCGAAGGGCCGAATGGCCTCTACTCCTGCACCTAATTTCTATGTTTCTATGAGAGAAGGCAGCGAATGGCCTTTATACAAGAGGAATTGAACATGGGTCCATCTGAGGACAAGGGCTTTGAGATGATAACATATAATTGGAATTTGAGGGGTAACTAATTTCTATGTTTCTATGTATGGAACGAGCTGCCGGAGGAGGTAGTTGAGGCAAGGTTGAAGAAGGGTCTCGACCCGAAACGTCACCCATTCCTTCTCTCCAGAGACGCTGCCTGTCCCGCTGAGTTACTCCAGCGTTCTGTGTCTATCTTAGTTGAGGCAAGAAGCAGTTTAAGACAAGGTTTCAACCTTTAAGAAACGGTTAGAGGCAGGTTCAAGGTGGAGGGGAAAGGATTTGATGGGAAAACTTTTTCACACAGAGGGTGTAATGGGAATCTGAGGGGCAACTTTTCCACACTTTTCGAGGGTGGTGGGTGTATGGAATGAGCTGCCGGAGGAGGTAGTTGAGGCTGGGACTTTCCCAACGTTTAAGAAACAGTTAGATGGGTACATGGATAGGACAGGTTTGGAGGGATATGGACCAAATGCAGGCAGGTGGGTAGATAGGACAAGTTGAGCTGAAGGGCCTGTTTCCACACTATGAGCAGAACTAGGCCCAAAGGCCCATCAAGTCTACTCTGCCACTCAGTCATGGCTGATCTATCGAAGATAAGACACAAAAAGTTGGAGTAACTCAGCGGGACAGGCAGCATCTCTCCAGGAGGAATGGGTGACTTCTCCAGATTGGGCAAGTTGGGCCGAAGGGCCTGTTTCCAGATTTCATAGCAAAAGGATTTGAGTATAAGAGCAGGGAGGTTCTACTGCAGTTGTACAGGGTCTTGGTGAGACCACACCTGGAGTATTGCGTACAGTTTTGGTCTCCTAATCTGAGGAAAGACATTCTTGCCGTAGAGGATTTGAGTATAGGAGCAGGGAGGTTCTACTGCAGTTGTACAGGGTCTTGGTGAGACCACACCTGGAGTATTGTGTACAGTTTTGGTCTCCTAATCTGAGGAAGGACATTCTTGCCATAGAGGGAGTACAGAGAAGGTTCACCAGACTGATTCCTGGGATGTCAGGACTTTCAGATGAAGAAAGACTGGATAGACTCGGCTTGTACTCGCTAGAATTTAGAAGATCGAGGGGGGGATCTTATAGAAACTTACAAAATTCTTAAGGGGTTGGACAGGCTAGATGCAGGAAGATTGTTCCCGATGTTGGGGAAGTCCAGAACAAGGGGCCACACACACACACAGTTTAAGGATAAGGGGGAAATCTTTTAGGACCGAGATGAGAAAAACATTTTTTATCAGATCAGATCAGATTCAATTTAATTGTCATTGTCAGTGTACAGTACAGAGACAACGAAATGCATTAGACAACGAAATGGTGTACACAGAGAGTGGTGAATCTGTGGAACTCTCTGCCACAGAAGGTAGTTGAGGCCACACAGTTCATTGGCTATATTTAAGAGGGAGTTAGATGTGGCCCTTGTGGCTAAAGGGATCAGGGGGTATGGAGAGAAGGCAGGTATGGGATACTGAGTTGGATGATCATATTGAATGGCGGTGTTGGCTCGAAGGGCCGAATGGCCTCTACTCCTGCACCTATTGTCTATGTTTCTATGCATGGCTCTACCTGGGGGTATGTGACCTGTCTGACTATTTTACAGGTGTATGTCCATCGGATCGGCTATTCTACGAATCTCGACAACATGCCCAAGGCAGCTGGAACTGCTGTTGTGAGATCTAGTTCATCTGTGGCTCATGTTGAGTGCTGTTACCTCAGGTAATTTTTCCCTCGCTTGCCTACTCCACTGTGTGAGTTCTGTAAGACACAAAAATGCTGGCGTAACTCAGCGGGACAGGCAGCGTCTCTGGGGAGAAGGAACGGGTGGCGTTTCGGGTCGAGACCCTTCTTCAGTCCGAATAAGTGTCCCGACCCGAAATGCCAGCCATTCCTTCTCTTCCCAGATGCTGCCTGTCCCGCTGAGTTACGCCAGCATTTTTGTGTCTATCTTCAGTGTAAACCACCTTCCGGCTTTTAATCCTGGCTGTCAGATGGAGATTGGATCTAACCTCCAAATTTGAGGAAGGACATTCTTGCTATTGAGGGAGCCCAGCGTAGGTTCACCAGGTTAATTCCCGGGATGGCGGGACTGTCATATGCTGAGAGAATGGAGCGGCTGGGCTTGTACACTCTGGAGTTTAGAAGGATGAGAGGGTATCTCATTGAGACGTATAAGATTATTAAGGGTACATATAAATGCTGGAGAAACTCAGCGGGTGCAGCAGCATCTATGCACAAACATGCTGGATTATTTAAGGGCGCTAGAGGCAGGAAACATGTTCCCTATGGTGGGGGAGTCCAGAACCAGGGGCCACACACACACACACACACACACACACACACACAGTTTAAGAATAAGGGGTCGGCCATTTAGAACGGAGACGAGGAAACACTTTTTCATCACAGAGAGTTGTGAGTCTGTGGAATTCTCTGCCTCACAGAGGGCGGTGGAGGCCGGTTCTCTGGATACTTTCAAGAGAGAGTTAGATAGGGCTCTTAAAGATAGCAGGGATATGGGGAGAAGGCAGGAACGGGGTACTGATTGGGGATGATCAGCCGTGATCACATTGAATGGCTATTTTCAAGAGTCCTTCGAGCCAGCACCGCCATTCAATGTGATCATCCCCAATCAGTACCCCGTTCCTGCCTTCTCCCCATATCCTCTGACTCTGATATCTTTAAGAGCCCTATCTAGCTCTCTCTTGAAAGCATCCAGAGAACCGGCCTCCACTGCCCTCTGTGAGGCAGAGAATTCCACAGATTCGCCACTCTCTGTGAGAAAAAGTGTTTCCTTGTCTCTGTTCTAAATGGCCCACCCCTTATTCTTAAACTGTGTGTGTGTGTGTGGCCCCTGGTTCTGGACTCCCCCGACATCGGGAACATGTTTCCTGCCTCCAGCGTGTCCAAGCCCTTAACAATCTTATATGTTTCAATAAGATCCCCTCTCATCCTTCTAAACTCCAGAGTGTACAAGCCCACAGCCGCTCCATTCTCTCAGCATATGACAGTCCCACCATCCTGGGAATTAACCTGGTGAACCTACGCTGGGCTCCCTCAATAGCAAGAATGTCCTTCCTCAAATTAGGTGGGGCCTGTTTCCGTGCTGTATCTCTGAAGCTAAGAATCTCTGGTTTGGATCTAAGGTGGACTCGAGTCGAGGGAGGTGCTGGCGTTTGTCGATGCTGTCGGAGGAAGTGCAGAGGAGGCAGGAAAAGGAGGAGCACTGGTTTTGGATGGAAAACCCAAGGTGGGTAACACATTGGGATGGATGGGTGTGTGTGCTATACCTGCAGACCATGCTGTACTCCTGTAACCCGACTGCAATATCAAGGGCAGGTGGGACTAGTGTAGATGGGACATATTGGCCAGAATGGGCAAGTTGGGCCGAAGGGCCTGTTTCCATGCTGTATCACTCTCCACATCACTTGTATCACTCTTATAGAAACGTACAAAATTCTTCTGGACTTTCATATGAAGAAAGACTGGATAGGCTCGGCTTGTACTCGCTGGAATTCGGAAGATTGAAGGGGGGATCTTATAGAAACTTACAAAATTCTTAAGGGGTTGGACAGGCTAGATGCAGGAAGATTGTTCCCGATGTTGGGGAAGTCCAGAACAAGGGGTCACAGCTTAAGGATAAGGGGGAAATCCTTTAGGACTGAGATGAGAAAAACATTTTTTTTTCACACACAGAGAGTGGTGAATCTGTGGAACTCTCTGCCACAGAAGGTAGTTGAGGCCACACAGTTCATTGGCTATATTTAAGAGGGAGTTAGATGTGGCCCTTGTGGCTAAAGGGATGAGGGGGTATGGAGAGAAGGCAGGGATGGGATACTGAGTTGGATGACCCCTAGTTTTGGACTTCCCCAACATCGGGAACAATCTTCCTGCATCTAGCCTGTCCAACCCCTTAAGAATTTTGTACGTTTCTATAAGATCCCCCCTCAATCTTCTAAATTCCAGCGAGTACAAGCCGAGTCTATCCAGTCTTTCTTCATATGAAAGTCCTGACATCCCAGGAATCAGTCTGGTGAACTTTCTCTGTACTCCCTCTATGGCAAGAATGTCTTTCCACAGATTAGGAGACCAAAACTGTACGCAATACTCCAGGTGTGGTCTCACCAAGACCCTGTACAACTGCAGTAGAACCTCCCTGCTCCTAGACTCAAATCCTCTATGGCAAGAATGTCTTTCCTCAGATTAGGAGACCAAAACTGTACGCAATACTCCAGGTGTGGTCTCACCAAGACCCTGTACAACTGCAGTAGAACCTCCCTGCTCCTCTACTCAAATCCTCTATGGCAAGAATGTCTTTCCTCGGATTAGGAGACCAAAACTGTACACAATACTCCAGGTGTGGTCTCACCAAGACCCTGTACAACTGCAGTAGAACCTCCCTGCTCCTATACTCAAATCCTCTATGGCAAGAATGTCTTTCCTCAGATTAGGAGACCAAAACTGTACGCAATGCTCCAGGTGTGGTCTCACCAAGACCCTGTACAACTGCAGTAGAACCTCCCTGCTCCTAGACTCAAATCCTTTTGCTATGAAGGACATTAGCCTCTGCCCTTGGCCTCTGACATTAACCGAGTCACTCTCCATCCTGATGCAGAATTCCACCATATTATGGTCACTCTTGCCCAAGGGGCCTTGCACAACAAGATCACTAACAAATCCTTCCTCATTACACAATACCCAGTCTCAGATGGCCTGCCCTCGGTTCCTCTACATATAGGTTTAAAAAAACCCATCCCTGGTTCATTGAAACCCTCCTCCTCAACCCTGTCACCAATTTGGTTGGCCTGATCTACATGTAGATTAAAGTCATGCATAATACCTTTTTGCTACATGCATCCCTGATTTCCTGCTTGATGCTACCTCCCCCCCCCATGCTCCTCACTACTGTTTGGTGGTCCGTATACAACTCCGAGAGCATTTTCTCCCCATGGCTATTTCGCAGTTCTACCCCAGACCGATTCTACAGCATCTAATGTCTCTCCTTGTTGTTGCATTAGCCGGCAATGTCACCCCAACCACCTCCTCTTCCTTCCTGAATATCGATTACCCCTCCCAGCCTTGGTCACTGATCGTTGGCTGGTTAGTTGGACTTTGCGATTGGGGCACCCCTCCAGGCCAAAACTCCTCAGCTGGCCCGCTGGCTGAGCTTTGTGTGTATGTGTATGTGTATGTGTATGTGTATGTGTATGTGTATGTGTATGTGTATGTGTATGTGTGTGTGTGGTCCAGCACCCGCGGCCAACACATCATTCACCCAGCCACGGCCCAGTCAGTCAATGAATTGCCATTGGAAATTTAGACAATAGACAATAGGTGCAGGAGTAGAGGCCATTCGGCCCTTCGAGCCTGCACCGCCATTCAATGTGATCATGGCTGATCACCCCCAATCAGTACCCCGTTCCTGCCTTCTCCCCTGACTCTGTGAATTGTCCATTGTTTGTTTGGGAGTAGGGCAGTTGCCAACCCTAATCTAAACCTCTCGAAACCTTCAGTCTGAAGAAGGGACTGCACTCTTTGTCTCCAAACCTTGCGGGGATCTTGTTTCAACGATGTTACCTCTCTGCTCGCTGCGGATGGAACTCTACAGGGCCCTGGTCTTTTTGTTTATTTAGGCTCCCAATTGGAGGAGGCAGGAGAGGTTCGGGTTTGGCCTCTGCGAATCCTGGATGTCGATGACCCTACAGTGAGAAATGGTGGCCAGAACTCCTCTGGTGGGGACGAAGGTGCCAGGCCTGGTGAGTTAATGCTCCTTGTACCATCCTTGTCCAAGTGTTGTTGTCGGGTATAGAGTGGGTTGGAGCCCACGGCGGCCCCTGTGTCGAATGGGGCCTGCGGAGAGGGCCATGGGGTGGTGGTCGATGTACAAGGACGATGTACAAAGATTTCTTCCATCGAACGTGTCCAAAGACAGACAGGCAGCTCAATTTGTTACTAACACCTATGAGAGAGAGAAGCGAGTGTCACCAAAGTTCTGAATTCTCTGGTCGGGGTGGAAGGAACCCTCTCCAAGACACACACACACACACACGTGAAGCTCACCGTTTGACCTTAACGTTTTTACAAAATGTTAAACGGTCAGCCCGACATAGACTACAAGACCTACACCATACCCCAAACCAATTGGGAGCAGACGAGGGCATTCGATCCAATTTGTGATCCCAGCTACAAAGACAGATGTGTACAGCAATTCGTTCTTCCCCCGCACACACAATTAAAGCACGGAATAATCTCCACCCAACTATCGTTACCCAACCAGATGCAACTACATTTAAAGTAGCTCTTTCTTCCCAATAACCCTCTCTGGCTTAAGCCCTCCCTTCACCACCTCCACAGTTTAAATTCCATTTGGAATATTTTGGAGAACCAAGAACTAAGAACCAAGGCCACAGTTCATGGGCTATATTTAAGAGGGAGTTAGATGTGGCCCTTGTGGCTAAAGGGATCAGGGGGTATGGAGAGAAGGCAGGGATGGGATACTGAGTTGGATGATCAGCCATGACCATATTGAAAGGCGGTGCAGGCTCGAATGGCCTCCACTCCTGCACCTATTGTCTATGTTTCTATGTATATCTTATTACATTTTGTTGTACCCCTTCATTTTTTGAGCTTTAAGGAAGATGGAACTAAAGGAAGTAAGGAAAGTGATAGTGCGAGAATGTGTTGGGGGGAATAAAAGCCCATTAGAAAGAGAATTAGAGAAGAAAGTTAAGAAATAGACCCTCGGAAAGAGGGAAAGAATTGCTCTCATTCATTACCTTTTGAGTTTTTTTTATTTTTTAAATTAATTTTATTTTTATTAGCTGTACAGTAAATCACATTAATACATCGCATATATCTTATTGCATTATGTTGTACCACTGCATTTTTTGAGCTTTAAAAAAGATAGAAATAAAAGAAATAAGGATAGTTAGCAAGAATCGTGAAGGTGCAGGAAAGTGTTGGGAGAGGAGAGCCCCTTAGGGAAGGAATTAGAGAAACATAGAAACATAGAAATTAGGTGCAGGAGTAGAGGCCATTCGGCCCTTCGAGCCTGCACCACCATTCAATATGATCATGGCTGATCATCCAACTCAGTATCCCGTACCTGCCTTCTCTCCATACCCTCTGATCCCCTTAGCCACAAGGGCCACATCTAACTCCCTCTTAAATATAGCCAATGAACTGGCCTCAACTACCCTCTGTGGCAGAGAGTTCCACAGATTCACCACTCTCTGTGTGAAAAAAGTTCTCCTCATCTCGGTTTTAAAGGATTTCCCCCTTATCCTTAAGCTGTGACCCCTTGTCCTGGACTTCCCCAACAATCTTCCTGCATCTAGCCTGTCCAACCCCTTAAGAATTTTGTAAGTTTCTATAAGATCCCCTCTCAATCTCCTAAATTCTAGAGAGTATAAACCAAGTCTATCCAGTCTTTCTTCGTAAGACAGTCCTGCCATCCCAGGAATCAGTCTGGTGAACCGTCTCTGCACTCCCTCTATGGCAATAATGTCCTTCCTCAGATTTGGAGACCAAAACTGCACGCAATACTCCAGGTGTGGTCTCACCAAGACCCTGTACAACTGCAGTAGAACCTCCCTGCTCCTATACTCAAATCCTCTGTGGCAAGAATGTCTTTCCTCAGATTAGGAGACCAAAACTGTACGCAATACTCCAGGTGTGGTCTCACCAAGACCCTGTACAACTGCAGTAGAACCTCCCTGCTCCTGGACTCAAATCCTCTGTGGCAAGAATGTCTTTCCTCAGATTAGGAGACCAAAACTGCACGCAATACTCCAGGTGTGGTCTCACCAAGAGAAGGAAGTAAATAAAAGAAATAAGACCCTAGAAAGGAAAGAAAAAAAAAGAAGAGAGGAAAATCAATCGCTCTATTGTAACACAAAACTCCGCAAAAAAGGATATACCATCTGCGTTTTTATTAAAAATTTATTTTATACCCCCCATTACCAGGTCCTGGTAGCCTTTATGTTTTAACTTATTATTGCACCTTATGCTTGTAATAGTTCCATAAATGCAGACCACGTCTTTTAACCAGTTTTTTTTTTCTCTTTCTCCCCTTCTCTCTTCTGGTGAAGTGAACACCAAGACTCTGCTGATTGTGGTGGGGTTGGTAGCGGCTGTGGCTGTTCTACTGGCTGGGCTGGCTGTCGGGGGACTTGTCCTCTGTGGGGCGATGACCATCTTCAGTCTGTACAACAAACTGGCCAGAACCTCCTCTTAGCTCCAGGGGGTGAAACGCTGCCCTGATTCTCCACTCTGGCTGCTGCTGCTTGGGTTTTAAGCGATGGGATGGCATTTTCAACTCCTTCTGCACTCAGGCCCATTGGCCGGAGAATGTGTGCCACTGTAACCCTGTCAATTACGTGGACCTGAGCCAATTTGCTGGGTCAGGGCCACACAGCCTTCAAATTCCAGGCATGAATTGTGGAATAAATGACTGTATGTGTGTGTGTGTGTTGGGAACTGTGAAAACAAAAAAATAAACATTGAGTTTGCTTGTATCTATTCCTGTTGACTATTGATTTCCCGAGCTGTTATCTATTGTCAAAATTAGCAGTTCATTGGCTATATTTAAGAGGGAGTTAGATGTGGCCCTTGGGGATCAGGGGGTATGGAGAGAAGGCAGGTACGGGATACTGAGTTGGATGATCAGCCATGATCATATTGAATGGCGAATGGTGCAGGCTCGAAGGGCCGAATGGCCTACTCCTGCACCTAATTTCTATGTTTCTAAAAGCCAGACTGAGTCTCGAGGGGGTAGGTGGAGGGGGGAGGGAGGTCTATATTTGTTTCTTCCTTGGGAGCGGGTCCATGGGTTTGTTCAACCAAGGTCAGAATATGAGAGGCAAGGCAAGCAGGTACTTCATAGTCTGAAGAAGGGTCTCGACCCTAAATGTTGCCCATCCATGTTCTCCAGAGATGCTGCCTGACCCGCTGGCTTACTACAGCATTTTGTGCCGATCATCAGTTTAAACCAGCATAGAAACATAGAAAATAGGTGCAGGAGTAGAGGCCATTCGAGCCTGCACCACCATTCGATATGATCTCGGCTGATCATCCAACTCAGTATCCCATCCATGCCTTATCTCCATACCCCCTGATCCCTTTAGCCACAAGGGCCACATCTAACTCCCTCTTAAATACAGCCAATGAACTGTGGCCTCAACTACCTTCTGTGGCAGAGAATTCCACAGATTCACCACTCTCTGTGTGAATTTTTTTTTCTCATCTCCTAAAAGATTTCCCTCGTATCCTTAAACTGTGTGGCCCCTTGTTCTGGACTTCCCCAACATAGGGAACAATCTTCCTGCATCTAGCCTGTCCAACCCCTTAAGAATTTTGTACGTTTCTATAAGATCCCCCCTCAATCTTCTAAATTCTAGCGAGTACAAGCCGAGTCTATCCAGTTTTTCTTCATAATGAAGTCCTGACATCCCATGAATCAGTCTGGTGAACCTTCTCTGTACTCCCTCTATGGCAAGAATGTCTTTCCTCAGATTAGGAGACCAAAACTGTACGCAATACTCCAGGTGTGGTCTCACCAAGACCCTGTACAACTGCAGTAGAACCTCCCTGCTCCTATACTCAAATCCTCTATGGCAAGAATGTCTTTCCTCAGATTAGGAGACCAAAACTGTACGCAATACTCCAGGTGTGGTCTCACCAAGACCCTGTACAACTGCACAGTAGAACCTCCCTGCTCCTATACTCAAATCCTCTATGGCAAGAATGTCTTTCCTCAGATTAGGAGACCAAAACTGTACGCAATACTCCAGGTGTGGTCTCACCAAGACCCTGTACAACTGCACAGTAGAACCTCTCTGCTCCTAGACTCAAATCCTTTTGCTATGAATGCTAACATACTATTTGCTTTCTTCACTGCATCTGCACTTCCTTCCTGCAATAATATGTTTATACATTCTGTAGTGCTGCTGCAGGGAAGAATTTAATTGTTCTATCTAATCTGGGGCACATGATAATAAAACACTATTTGAGAGTTCTTTGCTGTTGACTGACTCTGGGCTGCTGTTTGCGCAGGTGACCAGCGGGCGGCGCTGTCGAGTGAGGCTCAATACCTCCCCCTTGCCCCGCACCCGGTGCAACGCTGAAACCGTCCCCCACCGCACTTCCGCCCCGCACCCGGTGCAGCGTTGAAGTCCTTCCCCCCACCGCACTTCCGCCCCGCACCCGGTGCAGCGCTGAAACCCTTCCCCCCCACCGCACTTCCGCCCCGCACCCGGTGCAGCGCTGAAACCCTTCCCCCACCGCACTTCCGCCCCGCACCCGGTGCAGCGTTGAAGTCCTTCCCCCACCGCACTTCCGCCCCGCACCCCGGGCCACAGACCGACAACAAGATGGTGGAGAAGAAGCGAGAGAGCGCGGGTGAGGAGACGGGAGACGGGGTCAGAGGGCAGGAGGGAACTGCAGGGGTTGGTTTCACCCCGGGGAAAAGGCACAGAGTGCTGGAGTAACTGTGGTGGCCGATTGGGAAAGGGCGTCTTCTCTGGAGAGAGGTGAACAGCTGACGTTTCGGGTCGAGACCCTCCTTCATAGCAAAAAGGATTTGAGTCTAGGAGCAGGGAGGTTCTACTGCAGTTGTACAGGGTCTTGGTGAGACCACACCTGGAGTATTGCGTGCAGTTTTGGTCTCCAAATCTTGAGGAAGGTATAGGAGCATTATTGCAGTTGTACAGGGTCTTGGTGAGAGGAGTAGCGTGCAGAGACGGTTCACCATAGAGGGAGTACTGAAGGTTCCTGGGATGTCAGGACTGTCTTATGAAGAAAGACTGGATAGACTTGGTTTATACTCTCTAGAATTTAGGAGATTGAGAGGGGATCTTATAGAAACTTACAAAATTCTTAAGGGGTTGGACAGGCTAGATGCAGGAAGATTGTTCCCGATGTTAGGGAAGTCCAGGACAAGGGGTCACAGCTTAAGGATAAGGGGGAAATCCTTTAAAACCGAGATGAGAAGAACTTTTTTTTCACACAGAGAGTGGTGAATCTCTGGAACTCTCTGCCACAGAGGGTAGTTGAGGCCAGTTCATTGGCTATATTTAAGAGGGAGTTAGATGTGGCCCTTGTGGCTAAGGGGATCAGGGGGTATGGAGAGAAGGCAGGTATGGGATACTGAGTTGGATGATCAGCCATGATCATATTGAATGGCGGTGCAGGCTCGAAGGGCCGAATGGCCTACTCCTGCACCTAATTTCTATGTTTCTAAGACACAAAGTGCTGGAGTAACTGTGGGGGGGCGGGAGAGAAGTCCCATATTCCACCACTCACCCATAGCCCCCATATTCCACCACTCACCCCATCCCCATATTCCACCACTCACCCCATCCCCCATATTCCCCCCCATATATTCCACCACTCACCCCCCATATTCCACCCCATATTTCCACCACTCACCCATCCATCCCCCATATTCCATCCACTCACCCCCCATCCCCCATCCCCATATTCCACCAGTCACCTCACCCCCATCCCCCATATTTCCACCACTCACCCCATCCCCCCATAGCCCCACTCACCCCATATTCCATTCCACTCACTCCACATCACCCATATTCCACCACTCCCCCATATAGGGTGATTTCACCAAAGGTCAAATGAGCGTAGACCCCCCCTCACGTTTGCTCGCTGAATTTCATCAAAACTAAGGCATTATTAACTTAATTTTGATGAAATTCAGCGAGCAAACGCGATAATTCCCGATATTTTGGATCTTAAAATCACCACGGCAAATGTCAGCTGTTCACTTCCGCCGCTTTCTACCTTCAGTTCCCTCTTGTAATTACCTCGCTTTCTATCTTTTTTTTTGCCTGAAAATTTAGGTCGCTGTGCTTCACGGTCACCCCGACTAGCACAGAAAATTTCAGCTCAAAAATCGGCCGTTTTCCATGTTTTTAACGGGTGGGAAAGTGCGTGTTTCCCCATTCACTTACATGTACCAAACTGAGAGATGTCCTCCAGTTAAAATTTTCGGTCACGTGAGGGGGGATCTACGCTCATTTGACCTTTGGTGAAATCACCCTATTCCACCACTCACCCCATCCCCCATATTCCACCACTCGCCCCATCCCCCATATTCCCACCACTCCCCCCATCCCCCATATGCCACCACTCACCCCATCCCCCATATTCCACCACTCACCCCATCCCCCATATTCCACCACTCTCCCATAGCCCCCCATATTCCACCACTCACCCATCCCCCCATATTCCACCACTCACCCCATCCCCCCATATTCCACCACTCACCCCATCCCCATATTCCACCACTCACCCCATCCCCCATATTCCACCACTCACCCATTGCCCCCATATTCCACCACTCACCCCTTCCCCCATATTCCACCACTCAACCCATCCCCCATGTTCCACCACTCACCCATAGCCCCCCATATTCCACCACTCACCCCATCCCCCCATATTCCACCACTCACCCCATATTCCACCACTCACCCATAGCCCCCCATATTCCACCACTCACCCATAGCCCCCATATTCCACCACTCACCCCATCACCCCCCCCCATATTCCACCACTCACCCCATCCCCCCATATTCCACCACTCACCCATAGCCCTCATATTCCACCACTCACCCATAGCCCCCCATATTCCACCACTCACCCATAGCCCCCCATATTCCACCACTCACCCATAGCCCCCCATATTCCACCACTCACCCCATCCCCCATATTCCACCACTCACCCCATCCCCCATATTCCACCACTCGCCCCATCCCCCATATTGCACCACTCACCCCATTGCCCCCACTCACCCATAGCCCCCCATATTCCACCACTCACCCATATTCCACCACTCACCCATAGCCCCCATATTCCACCACTCACCCCATCCCCCCATATTCCACCACTCACCCCATCCCCCATATTCCACCACTCACTCCATCCCCCATATTCCACCACTCACCCCATCCCCCATATTCCACCACTCACTCCATCCCCCATATTCCACCACTCACCCCATCCCCCATATTCCACCAGTCACCCCATCCCCCATATTCCACCACTCACCCCATAGCCCCCCATATTCCACCACTCACCCATAGCCCCCCATATTCCACCACTCACCCCATCCCCCCCCATATTCCACCACTCACCCCAGCCCCCATATTCCACCACTCACCCCATCCCCCATATCCCACCACTCACCCCATCCCCCCATATTCCACCACTCACCCATAGCCCCCCATATTCCACCACTCACCCATAGCCCCCATATTCCACCACTCACCCATTTTTATTCCTCTTGTCTCAGGCAGGTGGCAGGAGGGCAGTGGGCGACGGGTCCTCGACCCGGCCACCCGACAACGTCGCCTCTGCCGCCAGCTCGACGCCCTGGAGCGCGACAACTTCCAGGATGACCCTCACGCCAACCTCCCGCAGCTCAAACGCCTGCCGCAGTTCGACGACCCGCACACCGAGGCTGGTAGGTGGATTGGAGGGGGGGGATCTGATTCTTCCCATGGGTCGATCGTCGGTTCATGAGTTGGACGGGGCGCTGGACTGTGAGCGCGGCCCCCGGGCCAAAACTCAGGGGCTCGGCTATGTGTGCAGTATAGGAGCAGGGAGGTTCTACTGCAGTTGTACAGGGTCTTGGTGAGACCACACCTGGAGTATTGCGTACAGTTTTGGTCTCCTAATCTGAGGAAAGACATTCTTGCCATAGAGGATTTGAGTATAGGAGCAGGGAGGTTCTACTACAGTTGTACAGGGCCTTGGTGAGACCACACCGGGAGTATTGCGTACAGTTTTGGTCTCCTAATCTGAGGAAAGACATTCTTGCCATAGAGGATTTGAGTATAGGAGCAGGGAGGTTCTACTGCAGTTGTACAGGGTCTTGGTGAGACCACACCTAGAGTATTGCGTACAGTTTTGGTCTCCTAATCTGAGGAAAGACATTCTTGCCATAGAGGATTTGAGTATAGGAGCAGGGAGGTTCTACAGCAGTTGTACAGGGTCTTGGTGAGACCACACCTGGAGTATTGCGTACAGTTTTGGTCTCCAAATCTGAGGAAGGACATTTTTGCCATAGAGGGAGTGCAGAGACGGTTCACCAGACTGATTCCTGGGATGTCAGGACTGTCTTATGAAGAAAGACTGGATAGACTTGGTTTATACTCTCTAGAATTTAGGAGATTGAGAGGGGATCTTATAGAAACTTACAAAATTCTTAAGGGGTTGTTGGACAGGCTAGATGCAGGAAGATTGTTCCCGATGTTAGGGAAGTCCAGGACAAGGGGTCACAGCTTAAGGATAAGGGGGAAATCCTTTAAAACCAAGATGAGAAGAACTTTTTTCACACAGAGAGTGGTGAATCTCTGGAACTCTCTGCCACAGAGGCCACAGTTCATTGGCTATATTTAAGAGGGAGTTAGATGTGGCCCTTGTGGCTAAGGGGATCAGGGGGTATGGAGAGAAGGCAGGTACGGGATACTGAGATGGATGATCAGCCATGATCATATTGAATGGCGGTGCAGGCTCGAAGGGCCGAATGGCCTCTACTCCTGCACCTAATTTCTATGTTTCTATGTCTATGTTTCTATGTCCAGCACCCGGGGCCAACTCATCATTCACCCAGACACGGCCCAGTCGGTCAACAAATTGCCGTGGGGGAATTTGTCCCGTATTTTGACCTTCTGACCCTTATTTGGGAGCGGGGAAAGTTGGCCACCCATATTCTTGGGGGAGGTTGGGATGGGGGGGGGGGGGGGGGGTGGGGTGGGTGGGTCAGAGTGGGGTGGATTTGTATCTTGACAGGGTTGGGTGCTGAGTTCACTCTCGTTTCAGCAAAGAAGAAGAAGAAAACTCGAGGGGATCATTTTAAGCAACGATTCCGCAAGAATTTCCAGTCTCTGTTGGAGGAGCAGGTAGGGTTTAGTGTACTGTGTGTATTTATGAGGTAGGGAGGGGGGAGTAGAATGGCCCTTCGAGCCAACACCGCCACTCAATGTGATCATGGCTGATCATCCCCAATCAGTACCCCGTTCCTGCCTTCTCCCCATATCCCCTGACCTAGCATCGGGAACATGTTTCCTGCCTCTAGCGTGTCCAAGCCCTTAACATCTTATATGTTTCAATGAGATCCCCACTCATCCTTCTAAACTCCAGAGTGTACAAGCCCACAGCCACTCCATTCTCTCAGCATATGACAGTCCCGCCATCCCGGGAATTAACCTGGTGAACCTACGCTGGGCTCCCTCAATAGCAAGGATGTCCTTCTTCAAATTAGGGGACCAAAACTGCACACAATACTCCAGGTGTGGTCTCACTAGGGCCCTGTACAAGTGCAGAAGGACCTCTTTGCTCCTAGACTCAACTCCTCTTGTAATGAAGGCCAACAGGCCAAAACTGCACACAATACTCCAGGTGTGGTCTCACTAGGGCCCTGTACAACTGCAGAAGGACCTCTTTGCTCCTAGACTCAACTCCTCTTGTAATGAAGGCCAACAGGCCAAAACTGCACACAATACTCCAGGTGTGGGCTCACTAGGGCCCTGTACCAGCTCCAGGGAAGAGCATGTTTGGATGAAGGAGCTAAATCACAAGGCCTGGCAGTAGAGACTGCTCTTGGACCAAGGCAAATTCCTTGTATGTGAATACTTGGCCAATAAACTTACTTACTTAATGCAGTCCTGATGTAAGGACTTTGTGTGGTTTGTGGTGAATCACAAGTATCCTTCATTTCTGGCCGAGCAGAACCTGAGTTCAACTGATGGGCCGAACTACCTGACGGCCTGCGTCGATGCCTCCAAACTTCCCCAACGCCACTTCTGTGCCGTCTGCGGCTTCCCGTCCAACTACACGTGCGTCTCGTGTGGTGCCCGCTACTGCTGTGTCAAGTGTCTGGGCACGCACCAGGAAACCAGGTATGTCTAATCGCAGTTACTTTCCACTCAACATGTTCTCTGGATGCTGAGAGAGCTAGATAGGGCTCTTAAAGATAGCGGAGTAGGGGAGAAGGCAGGAACGGGGTACTGATTTGGGATGATCAGCCACGATCACATTGAAACATAGACATAGAAAATAGGTGCAGGAGTAGAGGCCCTTCGGCCCTTCGAGCCAGCACCGCCATTCGATGTGATCATGGCTGATCATCCCCAATCAGTACCCCGTTCCTGCCTTCTCCCCATATCCCCTGACTCCGATCATATTGAATGGCGGTGCAGGCTCGAAGGGCCGAATGGCCTCTACTCCTGCACCTATTTTCTATGTTTCTATGTCTATGTTTCAATGTGATCGTGGCTGATCATCCCAAATCAGTACCCCGTTCCTGCCTTCTCTCCCCTGACTCCACTATCTTTAAGAGCCCTATCTAGCTCTCTCTTGAAAGCATCCAGAGAACCGGCCTCCACCGAGGCAGAGAATTCCACAGACTCACCACTCTCTGTGTGTAAAAGTGTTGGAGACTCCTCATCTCCGTTCTAAATGGCTTACCCCTTATTCTTAAACTGTGTGCCCCTGGTTCTGGATTCCCCCAACATCGGGAACGTGTTTCCTGCCTCTAGCGTGTCCAAACCGGGTCGGATTGGGAATGGGAATGGGAGGGGGGGGGGGGGGGGGGGGATGGGGGGGGGGGGGGTTGAAGCGCTGGGCCACTGGGGGATCTGGTTGGTTAAGACGGGCTGAGCGGAGGTGGCTTTCTAGGTTCCCTGCCCTGGTTGGAAGGTTGGCTGCTGGGGTTGTTCTGCCGCTGACTTTGGGAAGGGGGTTGTGGGAGAATTCCAGTCGATTGCCTGCAGTGCGACTGTTTGTGTTGATGTTGATGTGTCCACTACAGGTGCCTGAAGTGGACAGTGTGAAGCTGCAACCTTGCTGGTCATCATCTACCCACAACTGTGTGTGGGTGTGTGTGTGTGTGTGTGTGTGTGTACATAAGTGTGTGTGTGTGTGTGTGTGTGTGTGGATGTGTGTGTGTGTGTGTGTGGGTGTGTGTGTGTGTGTGTGTGTGTGTGTGTGTGTGTGTGTGTGTGTGTGTGTGTGTGTGTGTGTGTGTGTGTGTGTGTGTGTGTGTATGTACGTGTGTGTGTGTGTGTGTGTGTGTGTGTATGTCTGTGTGTGTGTGTGTGTGTGTGTGTGTGTGTGTGTGTGTGTGTGTGTGTGTGTGTGTGTGTGTGTGTGCGTGTGTGTGTGTGTGTATGTGTGTGTGTGTGTGTGTGTGTGTGTGTGTGTGTGTGTGTGTGTGTGTAGGTGTGTATGAGTGTGTGTATGTGTGTGCGTCTGTGTGTGTGTGTGTGTGTGTGTGTGTGTATGTGTGTGTGTGTGTGTGTTAGTGTGTGTGTGTGTGCGTGTGTGTGTGTGTCTGTGTGCGTGCGTGTGTGTGTGTCTGTGTGTGTGCGTGCGTAGGTGTGTGTGTGTTACGGTTGTAATGTTGGGCTTTAAAATCACTTATCATCATCAACGGTGGTCACTCGAGACGGGTCTGACTCCTCTCCTGAGGACTCCTGTGCGTGACTTTGTTTAACGTGGGGAGACTGGTGCACAGACAGTCCTTGACAGATCTGGGTCAGGATCCAGTGGCATGGAGTCCAAGAAGACCGGAGACCCTTTCCTGCTGCAGCCTTCATCCGCCTTCCCAGCCGACGTGACGCTCCACTAAGGTCAGCCATCGTCCTCCGCCTGTTCCACCGTCGAGGTCTCGGTTGGATTGGCTCTTTGCCAGAGACCTTACCGCCATGGGTGGCCCTACCAGGAGCGTAGCTGTGAGGATCTCTGGACCGACACCACTCCTCCTTCTCATGGCCGATTCATGAGTTGGACGGAGCGCTGGACTGTGCGTGCAACAGATCACAAGGGAGTTTTGCCCCAGGCCGCGCGCAAAGTCCAGCGCTCGGGCCAAAACCCCTCGGCTGGCCTGCAGGCTGGGCTTTGTGTGTGTGTAGTCCAGCACACAGGGCCAACTCATCATTCACCCAGCCACGGCCCAGTCGGTCCACGAATTGCCGTGGGGGATTTGTCCCGTATTTTGATCTTCTGCCCCTTATTTGGGAGCGGGAACGTCGGCAACTCTTGCCATATCCCACAGCAGGCACTCGTTTTCAAGATATTTGGTCGCAACTAGAATGAAATCTAAATGTCCCCCAAATAAATTGTGCGCAGATTATCTTTAAATGCTGTTTACATTGTAGATCAGCCACTCACGTCTTTAGGCAATCAAGATAGCCGGATTAACCTCTGTCTGTACACCTTTATGTTCGAGTAATATTTCTGTTTTTGGACATTTACCCATTTTTGCAGAGGGTAAGAACATAAGAATTGTAAGCATGATGAGGCCAGTCAGACCCTTGAGTCTTGTCTGTCATTCAATTGGGAGATGGCTGATAACACCTCTGCCTCAGTGTCTATATCCCCCCCAATCACTTGTGGCGTAAATGCCTCTTGTATTTGGTTAGTTGTTAAGGGGTGCAACAGCAGAGTTGCTGCCTTGCAGCGCCAGAGACCCGGGTTCGATCCCGACTACTGGTGCTGCCTGTACGGAGTTTGCACGCTCCCCCCCCATGGGTTTTCTCCCAAGATCTTCGGTTTCCTCCCACATTGCAAAGGCGTGCAGGTTTGAAGGTTAATTGGCTGGGTGTAAGTGTAAATTGTCCCCCAGTGTGTGTAGGATAGTGTTAACATAGAAACATAGAAATTAGGTGCAGGAGTAGAGGCCATTCGGCCCTTCGAGCCTGCACCGCCATTCAATATGATCATGGCTGATCATCCAACTCAGTATCCCGTACCTGCCTTCTCTCCATACCCCCTGATCCCCTTAGCCACAAGGGCCACATCTAACTCCCTCTTAAATATAGCCAATGAACTGTGTGGCCTCAACTACCCTCTGTGGCAGAGAGTTCCAGAGATTCACCGCTCTCTGTGTGAAAAAAGTTCTTCGCATCTTAAATGAGAAAGTTCTTCTCATTTAAGAGCCCTATCTACCTCTCTCTTGAAAGTATCCAGAGAACCGGCCTCTGAGGCAGAGAATTCCACAGACTCACCACCACTCTCTGTGAGAAAAAGTGTTTCCTCGTCTCCGTTCTAAATGGCTTACTCCTTATTCTTAAACTGTGTGTGTGTGTGTGGCCCCTGGTTCTGGACTCCCCCAACCTCTGGAGACTTTGCGCCCCGCCCAAGGTTTCCGTGCGGTTCCCGGAGGTTTTTGTCAGTCTCCCTACCTGCTTCCACTACCTGCAACCTCCGGCAACCACCTGCAACCTCCGGGAACCGCAAAGTCTCCAGAGGTTTCCGTTCAAGTGGGACTGGGTCATAAGTGTGCGGGGATCGCTGGTCGGCACGGGCTAGGTGGGCCGAAGGGCCTGTTTCTGTGCTGTATCTCTCAACTTGTAAATTATGTCCTCACGTATTATTATCTTACGGCAATGGAAGTCACTGTCCCTGGGGAACAGATTTATCTTTTCCAGGATAAAATGTACAGATACTTAATTTTGTTAATAGCTTTAAAAATTGCTGCTTTAAAACAATATTTGTATTCGTCACTACTGCTCTGTTTGTTATAGTTCTTCTGTGACCTAAGTGGATTTTCCTTTACAACATGATTGCACAGACACGGCTTGTTACCTGCTCCAGTACAGCAAAGTTACATAGAAACATAGAAATTAGGTGCAGGAGTAGGCCATTCGGCCCTTCGAGCCTGCACCGCCATTCAATATGATCATGGCTGATCATCCAACTCAGTATCCCGTACCTGCCTTCTCTCCATACCCCCTGATCCCCTTAGCCACAAGGGCCACATCTAACTCCCTCTTAAATATAGCCAATGAACTGGCCTCAACTACCCTCTGTGGCAGAGAGTTCCAGAGATTCACCACTCTCTGTGTGAAAAAAGTTCTTCTCATCTCAGTTTTTAAAGGATTTCCCCCTTATCCTTAAGCTGTGACCCCTTGTCCTGGACTTCCCCAACATCGGGAACAATCTTCCTGCATCTAGCCTGTCCAACCCCTTAAGAATTTTGTAAGTTTCTATAAGATCCCCTCTCAATCTCCTAAATTCTAGAGAGTATAAACCAAGTCTATCCAGTCTTTCTTCATAAGACAGTCCTGACATCCCAGGAATCAGTCTGGTGAACCGTCTCTGCACTCCCTCTATGGCAATAATGTCCTTCCTCAGATTTGGAGACCAAAACTGTACGCAATACTCCAGGTGTGGTCTCACCAAAGTTGGATTGGAATAGCTGAGAGTCAGACTGCTGGAAATTAGGTCATAAGTGATAGGAGCAGAATTAGGCCATTCGGCCCATCAAGTCTACTCCGCCATTCTATCATGGCTGATCCATCTCTCCCTCCTAATCCCATTCTCCTGCCTTCTCCCCATAACCCTGGACACCTGCACTAAACAAGAATCTATCTATCTCTGCCGTAAAAAATATCCACTGACTTGTGGCCTCCACAGCCGTCTGTGTGGCAAAGAATCCCACAGATTCACCACCCTCTGACTGAAGAAATTCCCCCTCATCTCCTTCCTAAAGGAACGTCCTTTAATTCTGAGACTGTGCCCTCTAGTCCTGGACTCTCCCACAAGCTGGAAACATCCCTTCCACACCCACTCTAATCTGAAATAAAATCTGAATCTGAAATGCAAGCAGATACTCAGCAGGTCAGGCGGTGTCTATGGAGGGAGAAGGTTGCTGGATTAGTGGCTAAAAAGGTCACTTTGTAAGTTTTTCTTCAAACAAGTCCCAAAAAACCAGAAGAGAATGACTTCAGTTTATCAATATAGATATATTTATTGAAAATTACAATCATTACAATACATTCACTTGACATGCATAATATACAATGCCCTTTGACTGTGAATACTTTAATGGTGAAGAGGCAGTGTATGGAAACTGTTCAAGACACAAGCATTCTTGTGCAATGGTGCTAGAGGAACTGACTCTAGCCGTCGAGAGACTCAAATCTTCAACAGGTCCTGCAAACAGTTGTAGCCTCTACTACACTAGTCTAAAACAGCAGCATGGTCACATCCAGATCCACCTCCAAGTCACACACCATCGCCAGTTAGAACTAAATTGTTGTCCCTTCACTATCAATAGACAATAGGTGCAGGAGTAGAGGCCATTCAGCTCTTCGAGCCAGCACCGCCATTCAATGTGATCATTCACAATCAGTACCCCGTTCCTGCCTTCTCCCCTGACTCCGCTATCTTTAAGAGCCCTATCCAGCTCTCTCATGACCAGAGAACCGGCCTCCACCACCCTCTGAGGCAGGAAATTCCACAGACTCACAACTCTCTGTGAGAATAGGTTTTTCCTCGTCTCCGTTCTAAATGGCCGACCCCTTATTCTTAAACTGTGTGTGTGTGGCCCCTGGTTCTGGACTCCCCCAACATCGGGAACATGTTTCCTGCCTCTAGCGTGTCCAAACGCTTAATAATATTATATGTTTCTATAAGATACCCTCTCATCCTTCTAAATTCCTGAGTGTACAAGCCCAGCTGCTCCATTCTCTGCCCCCACGCCTCTAAAAACATCAGGGTCAAAATGTCCAGACCATCTGATACTGATGATTGTGAGACAGAGTCTGGGTGACATGTACGTGTGTCATTAGTGTCAGGGGTTTTATTCTCTCCTGTAAAGACAGATGGAGCCTTGGTTCATTTTTGACATTCTCTGTAACTGCATCTTGAAGGAAGACATTGGATCGAAGAGTCATGAAGTCATATGTAACAGGAGGAGGATTAGACCATTCGGCCCATCAAGTCTACTCCGCCATTCAATCATGGCTGATCTATCTCTCCCTACCAGCCCCATTCTCCTGTCTTCTCCCCATAACCTTTGACACTTGTACTAATCAAGAATCTGAAGTGGGACTTGGACCCATGCAGTGATGAGAATGAGATCACAACCTCCTTGAAACATAGACAATAGGTGCAGGACGAGGCCATTTGGCCCTTCGAGACAGCACCACCATTCACTGTGATCAAGGCTCATCATCCACAATCAGTAACCCCGTGACTGCCTTCTCCCCATATCCCTTGACTCCACTAGCCCCTAGAGCTCTATCTAACTCTCTCTGAAATCCATCCAGTGACTTGGCCTCCACTGCCCTCTGTGGCAGGGAATTCCACAAATTCACAACTCTCTGGGTGAAAAAGTTATTCCTCATCTCAGTTTTAAATGGCCTCCCCTTTATTCTTAAGAAAGAACTGCAGATGCTGGAAAAATCGAAGGTAGAAAAAATGCTGGAGGAACTCAGCACCTATTCCTTCGCTCCATAGATGCTGCCTCACCTGTTGAGTTTCTCCAGCATTTTTGTCTATCCTCCCCATTATTCTTAGACTGTGTGTGGCCCCTGGTTCTGGACTCCCCCACCCCCCAACATTGGGAACATTTTTTCCTGCATCTAGCTTGTCCAGTCCTTTTATAATTTTATACGTTTCGATAAGATACCCTCTCATCCTTCTTAACTCCAGTGAATGCAAGCCCAGTCTTTCCTCATATGACAGTTCTGCCACGGGCATGGGCACTGTCGACTTGGGGAACTGTCCGAGCAGGATCCAGTCATTCCACTTACTGTTGCACTCCTGAACTGTTGGCATTCGCATTGAGAGCGGCTCATTCAAAGCTGCCACAGAGCGGATTTGCGATGGTGGTTTTAAATGTTTTAAAATCCCTCAAACCGTACCAGACACTGCCTCTTTGAAAAAGCACACAAAAAACACTGAAATAAATAATTTTACAATATATCTCAGAGACACATAAACTCCACATGGATATTCGAAAGTGGGACCAGCTTCATTCCCGATCTATGAGAGGCAAGTGTGGTCGTACAGATGCAGATACAACTGCAAGGGTGAATGTTGACAAAGAGGCTGATGATGTGGTTCTAATTAAGTATCCCCAAGATGCAAGTGGCAGGAAAATGGCATTCGTAACCTCTCCCTCAAATGATGGGTGTTCTGAATTGATTATTTGTTTAAGAAAGAACTGTGCAGATGCAGGAAACATCGAAGGTGGACAAAAATGCTGGAGAAACTCAGCGGGTGAGGCAGCATCTATGGAGTGAAGGAATAGGTGGCGTTTCGGGTCGAGACCCTTCTTCAGACAGATCTGAAGGAATAGGTGGCGTTTCGGGTCGAGACCCTTTCGGGTCTCGACCCGAAACGTCACCTATTCCTTCGCTCCACAGATGCTGCCTCACCCGCTGAGTTTCACCAGCATGTTTATTCTGAATTGACATTTTCTTTTGGGAGGGGATGTTTAAGGAAATGTCCCTCTCAGGTTCCCAGTGAGCGGAGACATGGCTACAAATGGTTGGGAGGGCTAAAGGTCTGAGGTGCTTCATTGCACCCACTGCTCTCCAGTCGTGGAGGGCAGGTTTTAACGTAACGCAGGCCTGGAGGGTCCAGCAATGATGCTGCTGTGAGCTGCAATTGCCATGTTGGTCATCGGAGACCACAAGCTGAACTGAAGGCTGAAAATGTCATCATGAAACTGCAAGAAACTGCCCACTGAAGGAACTGAAGATGCTGCCTTTCACCGAATGCTGGACACAGAATGCTGGAGTAACTCAGCGGGACAGGCAGCGTATCTGGAGAGAGGGAATAGGTGACGTTTCGGGCCGAGACCCACCTGGTGCTATTTTCAAGGACATGGCAGGTGAGGAACGTTGCTGCTTTGGTGTTAGTTTAAAGAAAAATAAGAATACGTTTATTGGCCAAGTATTCACATACAAGGAATTTGCTTTGGCGCTCCGCCCACAGGGGTTGGGGGGAATTGCTGGGAAAGAGAAGTGTCATTAGAGGGTAGGTGTGGGGCTTGGAGACTAGCGTTGCCAACTGTCCCGGTATTAGCCGGGACATCATTGGTTTCTTTAGCCTGGGCTAAATCATTAGCCTGGGCTAAATTGGTTTGTCCCAGACGGGACCGCCCTTGTCCCGTATTTGACCGCTACTACTCGGGGGACTGTCGGGTCGGAGCGCCGCTGGAGTAACTCAGCGGGTGAGGCAGCATCTCTGGAGAGAAGGAATGGGTCGAAACCCTTCTGCCCCTGCCCCTGTCCCACTTAGGAAACCTGAACGGAAACCTCTGCAGACTTTGCGCTCCACCCAAGGTTTCCGTGCGGTTCCCGGAGGTTGCAGGTAGTGGAAGCAGGCAGGGAGACTGACAAAAACCTCCGGGAACCGCACGGAAACCTTGGGTGGGGCGCAAAGTCTCCAGAGGTTTCCGTTCAGGTTTCCTAAGTGGGACAGGGGCATTAGTGTCCTGACCCGAAACGTCGCCCATTCCTTCTCTCCAGAGATGCTGCCTCACCCGCTGAATTACTCCAGCATTTTGGTGCTTAATGTTTTATGTGTCATTCCTGAAAAAGATTTTCCCCTTATCCTTAAACTGTGTGGCCCCTTGTTCTGGACTTCCCCAACATCGGGAACAATCTTCCTGCATCTAGCCTGTCCAACCCCTTAAGAATTTTGTACGTTTCTATAAGACCCCCCCTCAATCTTCTAAATTCTAGCGAGTACAAGCCGAGTCTATCCAGTCTTTCTGCATATGAAAGTCCTGACATCCCAGGAATCAGTCTGGTGAACCTTCTCTGTACTCTCTCTGTGGTAAGAATGTCTTTCCTCAGATTGGGAGACCAAAACTGTACGCAAAACTGTCACTGTATGTCATGTTGTCACTCGCGGGCGGAGCACCAAGGCACATTCCTTGTATGTGAATACTTGGCCAATAAACCTATTCATTTTACTGCCTAGGAAGGGGACATTAGTGGTGGTGGGAGAGAGGATGGGGCAAGAAGAGTGTCGATGGAGGTGGCTAGTAAGAGGATGGTGGCGGAGGGTTTGTGTTGGGCGGGGAGAGAGAATTGGACTGAGGGGGCAGTAGGGAGAGAGAGTGTGTGTGTGTGGGGTGAGGAGCAGGCAGAATTGGATTGGACAGGAGAGCAGCGGAAAGCCAGTGGAAAAGGCCGAATGTTGGTGGGATCGCTCGAGAGGAACACTTTGAGCTGGGGGGCGCGGGGGGAGAGATGGGTCGGTGCATCGGAGGCATTCTCAAAGGCAAGGTTTGGTGGCCATGCAGTGTCGCCAGGAACGAGACTGGCGCCTGGTCAACGCCTGGTCAACTCCACTCTCTGCCTCACGGGGCGAACCGTAGGCGTGGGGCTCACAGCTCAGCACAGCGCTCTTGCCTGCTGTAGTGGTCAAACTGATTCTTCCAGTGCATCATATAGGAGCTCCACCGGTGGAACTCCATCTTCCACTGGTGTTCTGCCTCGTCGATGGTCTCTGGAAGGGAAGGTTGGAAGGTAAGTAGCGAAGAGGGCAAGGGGAGAAGCCACAAAAAGAATACAAACAGGATCCTTGCACAATCCTTACAGCTTCTGTAGGAAATGATCAGACTCACACACAGTGAGTAGAATCCATAGACTTTTATTAGCAACTCTGTAGAGGTCCAGAACAAGGGCTCACAGTTTAAGGATAAGGGGGGGAAGTCTTTTAGGACCGAGATGAGAAAAAAAAAATTCACACAGTGGATCTGTGGAATTCTCTGCCACAGAAAGTAGTTGAGGCCACACAGTTCATTGGCTATATTTAAGAGGGAGTTAGATGTGGCCCTTGTGGCTAAAGGGATCAGGGGGTATGGAGAGAAGGCAGGTAGAAACATAGAAATTAGGTGCAGGAGTAGGCCATTCGGCCCTTCGAGCCTGCACCATTCGCCATTCAATATGATCACGGCTGATCATCCAACTCAGTATCCCGTACCTGCCTTCTCTCCATACCCCCTGATCCCCTTAGCCACAAGGGCCACATCTAACTCCCTCTTAAATATAGCCAATGAACTGTGGCCTCGACTACCCTCTGCGGCAGAGAGTTCCAGAGATTCACCACTCTGGTACGGGATACTGAGTTGGATGATCAGCCATGGTCATATTGAATGGCGGTGCAGGTTCGAAGGGCCGAATGGCCTCTACTCCTGCACCTATTGTCTATGTTTCTATGAAACACAAGGTGCTTTCATCTCCGCATGCATACAGAGAGAGAGAGAGAGAGCTCTCTAATAAGCCTGTGGGCATACCAATAGTATGAGTGACACTAATCTACAGCTATTGACTATTGTCTATTGTCTGAGGCTAAGCTGTTCTTAATAGACAATATACAATAGGTGCAGGAGTAGAGGCCATTTGGCCCTTCGAGCCAGCACCGCCATTCAATGTGATCATGGCTGATCATCCTCAATCAGTACCCCGTTCCTGCCTTCTCCCCCTATCCCCTGACTCCGCTATCTTGGAACAGTTCCAGCACCTCTTGCCAACAGACCATGGGGGAAAACCTACAGTAGTGGGGTAACTCAGCGGGTCAGACGGCATCTCTGGAGAAAAGGAATAGGTGACGTTTCGGATCGAGACCTTTCATCTGAAGAAGCATCTCGACCCTATTCCCCTTTCACCCGAGATGTTGTCTGACCCGCTGAGTTACTCTAGCTTTTTGTGTCTATCTTCATTTTAAACCAGCCTCTGCAGTTCCTTCCGACACATGGGGAAAACTTCCCAGTTATGTCCTAGTCACAAAAAGAATCCAGTCCAGCTAATTACTAATTAGGTAATTACTAATTGGGCAACTTACACCCCAGTGGTATGAACATTGACTTATCCAACTTCAAGGAAGCCTTGCTTTCCCTCTCTCTCCATCCCCTTCCCCTTCCCAGTTCTCCCCCCAGTCCGACTTGTTGTCAACTTCTCCCAGCTTACGATGATCTATTTCACATTTGCCTTGATCTCCATCCCCTTTGCCCCCTTTTCACACCCCACACTTCCTTATCTATGGATCTCCCTCTCCCCTGAGCCGTCTCGACCCGAAACGTCACCCATTCCTTCTCCCCAGAGATGATGCTGCCTGTCCCGCTGAGTTACTCCAGCATTTTGTGTCTTATCTTCAACTAATTTCAAGTCAGTCACATTACTCAGTCTGATCGTCAAAGTTAGGGAAACTGTCTCCCTGTGGCACCTACTCATTAATAACTTGCTCACTGGTTTAGGGTTTTGCCAGGAACATTTGTCTCCAGATGTCTTAGTCTTGGACCAGGCAGACCAAGGAGTTGAAGTCCATAGGGACTAGTCAAGGGTCCACTTTGGCCAGTGTCCGGAGGGCAAGGAGCACTATCATTCCACCCCTTGCCCTTAGGGCAGGAACAGACTTGCTGTCAGTGACTGAAAGGCTGGCGAAGGGATTTAGGGAGTGGGCAGGGTCGAAGATGTCCTGGTTAGTTTGCTCCTAGGCCTGGCCAAGCTGGCCATCCACCAGTCACGGCCCCAGGCGGAAGACAATAGATGCAGGAGTAGAGGCCATTCGGCCCTTCGAGCCAGCACGGCCATTCAATATGATCATGGCTGATCATCCCCAATCAGCACCCCTCCCGTTCCTGCCTTCTCCCCATATCCCCTGACTCCGCTATCTTTACGAGCCCTATCTAACTCTCTCTTGAAAGCATCCAGAGAACCGGCCTCCACCGCCCTCTGAGGCAGAGAATTCCACAGACTCACAACTCTCTGTGTGTGAAAATGTGTTTCCTCATCTCCGTTCTAAATGGCCGACCCCTTATTCTTAAGGTTACACAAAAAAGCTGGAGAAACTCAGCGGGTGCAGCAGCATCTATGGAGCGAAGGAAATAGGCAACGTTTCGGGCCGAAACCCTTCTTCAGTCTGAAGAAGGGTTTCGGCCCGAAACGTTGCCTATTTCCTTCGCTCCATAGATGCTGCTGCACCCGCTGAGTTTCTCCAGCTTTTTTGTGTAACCTTCGATTCTCCAGCATCTGCAGTTCCTTCTTAAACCCTTATTCTTAAACTGTGTTTGTGTGTGTGGCCCCTGGTTCTGGACTCCCCCAACATCGGGAACAAGAGGGCTTTGTCCGAGCAGAATGCTTGCCCCATTGCTGTTAGAGACATTGTTATATGTAGTTAGGGTTACTATAGTACTATATATACATTGCAATAGCAGTTATTTAGTATCTTTGTCAGGATTGTAACATAGTGCTTGATAATTGTAGATCATTTGGTGATTTTGTACTATGGTGGTGGGATGTGTCACCACCGTTTTGTATCGAAATCGTGATGAAATGATATATTTTTGATACCAAAACGGGAGCTGAACTCCAGAGGGAAGTCGGAGACCTGTGCAACAAGGGAGCACTTCACTGAGTGTGACTTCAAGGTGATGAACTTACTGGCTGAGGCCAGACCTCACACAAGGTGGTTGTTGGAGGTGAATTATCGCGGTTCCAGACATTAATGCAGGAATGCCCGGGGACCAGCAATCTTCTAATGGCCTTTCGCTCCTTCCACAGTTACACTGTTAGAAACGCCACAGGAGATCCTTCTTCCCTGTGGCTATCGAACAGTACAACTCCACCCCCTTCTGACGTGTGGTCAGGGCGGACTGTCAGCTTGCCCGATGGCAAGTGGGCCCCCCATATCAAGTGGGCCCCTGATGAAGTGGACCCCCTTTGTCTCCTGGCAACCAATATTTTTAGACCCAGTCCGCTACTGTGTGTGGTTGACTGACTCCCCCACCCCCCACATCCCCAAATCTTTGCACAACCCCAATCCTTTGCACTGGTCACTTTATATCCATGTTGTATGTATCTTGTGTTTTATGACTGTGTTGCTGGATTAATTCCTCCCTCCCGGGATAAATATGTATGGTATTAATCTCACAGCTTTTCAGCAGATGTGCCTCTTGTGCCCGCGTGCAGTTAGATGTGGATTTCATTAAGGTTCAGGGTATCATTTGGGATCGGAAGTAAACATAGAAACATAGAAATTAGGAGCAGGAGTAGAGGCCATTCGGCCCTTCGAGCCTGCACCGCCATTCAATATGATCATGGCTGATCATCCAACTCAGTATCCCGTACCTGCCTTCTCTCCATACCCTCTGATCCCCTTAGCCACAAGGGCCACATCTAACTCCCTCTTAAATATAGCCAATGAACTGGCCTCGACTACCCTCTGCGGCAGAGAGTTCCAGAGATTCACCACTCTCTGTGTGAAAAAAGTTCTTCTCATCTCGGTTTTAAAGGATTTCTCCCTTATCCTTAAGCTGTGACCTCTTGTCCTGGACTTCCCCAACATCGGGAGCAATCCTCCTGAATCTAGCCTGTCCAACCCCTTAAGAATTTTGTAAGTTTCTATAAGATCCCCTCTCTATCTCCTAAATTCTAGAGAGTATAAACCAAGTCTATCCAGTCTTTCTTCATAAGACAGTCCTGACATCCCAGGAGTCAGTCTGGTGAACCTTCTCTGCACGCCCTCTATGGCAATAAAGTCCTTCCTCAGATTTGGAGACCAAAACTGTACGCAATACTCCAGGTGTGGTCTCACCAAGACCCTGTACAACTGCAATAGAACCTCCCTGCTCCTATACTCAAATCCTTTTGCTATGAAAGCTAACATACCATTCGCTTTCTTCACTGCCTGCTGCACCTGCATGCCTACTTTCAATGACTGGTGTACCATGACACCCAGGTCTCGCTGCATCTCCCCTTTTCCTAGTCGGCCACCATTTAGATAATAGTTTGCTTTCCTGTTTTTGCCACCAAAATGGATAACCTCACATTTATCCACATTATACTGCACATTATACTAACAAGAGAGAGACTGATCACCGACCCTTGGCATGTGATGGCATTACCATTGCTGAGATTCAATCTTCTGGATATTATTCTACAAGAGCAGGCCAGAGGGTTGGTATCTTGCTTGGTATTTTGAGGAGGAATTTCTTCAGACAGAGGGTGGTGAATCTGTGGAATTCGTTGCCACAGAAGGCTGTGGAGGCCACAAGTCAATGGATGTTTTTAAGGCATAGGTAATAAGGCATTGATTAGTATGGGTGTCAGGGGTTATGGGGAGAAGGCAGGAGAATGGGGTTAGGAGGGAGAGATAGATCAGCCATCATTGAATGATCCCCATGTGACAAAATGGAGTAGAATCTCTGAAAGCCAAGCCTCTAACTTCCGGTGTAACTTGGGTCGCCAACGTTCCCACTCCCAAATAAGGGACAAAAGGTCAAAGTACAGGACAGATTCCCCACGGCAATTCGTTGACCGACTCCTTCCTGGAATGATGAGTTGGCCCCGGGTGATGGAGTCTGTGGAATTCTGTGCCTCAGAGGGCGGTGGAGGCCGGTTCTCTGGATGCTTTCAAGAGAGAGCTAGATGGGGCTCTTAAAGATAGCGGGGATATGGGGAGAAGGCAGGAATGGGGTACTGATTGGGGATGATCAGCCATGATCACATTGAATGGCGGTGCTCGGTCGAAGGGCCGAATGGCCTACTCCTGCACCTATTGTCTATTGGACTGCACACAAAGCCCAGCCCACATTGAAACATAGAAACATAAACAATAGGTGCAGGATGGGGCCATTCGGCCCTTCGAGGCAGCACCACCATTCATTGTGATCATGGCTGATCGTCTCCTATCAATAACCCGTGCCTGCCTTCTCCCCATATCCCTTGACTCCACTAGCCCCTAGAGCTCTATCTAACTCTCCCTTAAATCCATCCAGTGACTTGGCCTCCACTGCCCTCTGTGGCAGGGAATTCCACAAATTCACAACTCTCTGGGTGAAAAGGTTTTTTCTCACCTCAGTCTTAAATGACCTCCCCTTAATTCTGAGACTGTGTGGCCCCTGGTTCTGGACTTGCCCAACATTGGGAACATTTTTCCTGCATCTAGCTGGTCCAGTCCTTTTATAATTGTATATGTTTCTAAAAGATCCCCCCCTCATCTTTCTAAACTCCAGTGAATACAAGCCTGGTGTTTTCAATCATTCCTCATATGACAGTCCCGCCATCCCAGGGATCAATCTGGTGAACCTACGCTGCACTGCCTCAATCACAAGGATGTCCTTCCTCAAATTAGGAGACCAAAACTGTACACAATACTCCAGATGTGGTCTCACCAGAGCCTTGTACAACTGCACAGTGAAACAGCTTACACTGCATCAGCTGTGTTTATCATGACACGAGCCTGTAAACTACTTTTAAACAGCACACACAAAACATTTTAAAAACATTCTGAACAGAGATATTTTTATTGATATCGTCACACATGCAGGAAGTAAAGAACACGAGAAACATTAAAATTTGGGAACAGAAAATCTGTGGGTTTTACATGCAATAAAATGAACAACCATGTTATGGGCCTAAAGCAAGTAAAATATCGTCAAGAAATTTACCAAAGCACCACAACACAATGAAAATTACAAATCATAATGAAATTAAAATAACAATATGGAGAAAGAAAATGTTTAAGAAGGAACTGCAGATGCTGGAAAATCGAAGGTAGACAAAAATGCTGGAGAAACTCAGCAGGTGAGGCAGCATCTATGGAGCGAAGGAAATAGGACACTGGAGCACTTTCAGGTAGTCCCTGCTTTCTCCCTCTTTCCCCTCCCCTTCTCAGCTCTCCCACAGCCCACTCTCTCCGCCTCTTCCTTTCTTCTTCCCGCCTCCCCCACCCCCACATCAATCTGATGAAGGGTCTCGACCCGAAACATCGCCCATTTCCTTCGCCTCGCCCGCTGAGTTTCTCCAGCATTTTTGTCTACCTTGGAGAAAGAAAATTTTCTTTTTACGTATGCAGAGGGAATAGTGTGTTGATATCTGGAGGTTGCTGGAGAGACAAAAGAGATGACTGCACAAAAAGTGGGGAAACGGACAAGGGAGAAGGTGAAGCCGGAGAGAAAATGAAATGGGGATTAGGCAAGAGGGAAAGAAAGGAACACGGATAAATGGGGAAGCATGGCGAGCAGGAAAATCAAAGCAAAGTAATGGAAGGAGCAAGTCAATTAACAGGATAGAAGCATAGAGTCATAGAGTGATACAGTGTGGAAACAGGCCCTTCGGCCCAACTTGCCCACACCGGCCAACATGTCCCAGCTACACTAGTCCCACTTGCCCGCTCTTGGTCCATAACCCTGCCCTATCCATCATGTACCTGTCCAACTGTTTCTTATACTATGGGATAGTCCCAATAAATCAAAGAGGGGGAAATACAGCTGAAAGAAGTGTCAGAGGGAATGGGTGAGAGAAACAAACCCCCCCAGCCCACAATGTGTCAGCGTTCAGTCACTCTAGATGTGTTGCAAGGATGGTTAGAGAACGTTAATGTGCATTTCGGGCCCCTCTGTCGACACACAGTCTCTCCCGACAGCAGCTCTGTGCAAAACATGCCCTGTCCATCCCACCGTCTGTGGTCAACGTGGGAACAACAGGAGTCTTCCATGGTGACGGACATATAATCAGTGTAGATCTCTGGATGGGTGAGCCCCCCATCCTTGGCCTTCTGCCATCCTAGCCTGGATGTCCCTGGCAGTTAGGTGGAGTGGGGTGGAATCGAATGGAATATTTTATTGTCACCTGGGACAAGGCACAATGAAGTTCAGTGCTTGCATACACAATGTATACAAATAGTTGCCACGTTACAAAATACTGCCCGCTGGCTCCTCCTTTGTTCCCCCCCTCCGCACCCTCACCCCCACTCCAGGTCCTGCATTGTTCTTCCCCCTGCAGGTTGTGGAGGGGACATGGGGAAAGGCCTTGAAACTTGACCCTGGACAATGCTGGTTCTCCTGTAGGGATGGCTGATCACTGTGGCCCATGTGGCCAGGCAGAAGATGTCAGCCTCACCCACCACCTCAGCCTCTCTGAGTTACAGAGGCTGTACACAGCTAGACTCCGCCTCGTAGACTCTACTTGCTTCAACTCAGGTTTAGTTTAGTTTAGAGATACAGCGTGGAAACAGGGCCCTTCGGCCCACCGGGTCCGTGCCGACCAGCGATCCCCGCACTCTAACGCCATCCTGCACCCACTAGGGACAATTTTTCACATTTACCGAGCCAATTAACCTACAAACCTGTACGTCTTCGGAGTGTGGGAGGAAACCGAAGATCTCGGAGGCCAATTCTCTGAGAAATTGCCAGAGAAGCGGAGGCCAATGCTCGGAGAAAATCCACGCAGGTCACGGGGAGAACGTACAAACTCTGCACAGACACACCGCCCATAGTCAGGATCGAACCTGGGACTCCGGCCCTGCATTCGCTGTAAGGCAACAATTCTACCGCTCGCCGTTGTGGGTTCTTAGCTGGCTGATGAGACCAAATGGGCAGATGGGACAGGAGGTGCTTGAGAGCGCTTAGGCTGTGTGGCGTGAAATCCTCTCGATATTGATGTTTGCCCCTGGTGGTTCTCAATATTATCCTGAATGCTTTTCTCCAACTTGAATGGTTGCAGCCCAGAAGTCAGTACTGTACTTGTGTTTTCTGTAATGGTAATCCCATTCAGTGACTGAGTTGAGAGTAGTGTGCTCGTGTCACAAGTCTGAAGAAGGGTCTCGGCCCGAAACATCACCCATTCCTTCTATCCAGAGATGCTGCCTGTCCCGCTGAGTTACCCCAGCATTTTGTGTCTATCAATGGTAGGAACAGCAAAGGTAGGATGCTGTCAACATTCATATTTACCACAGGCTGGAGTAACCACTGACAAAGCTTAGCTAAGTTTAGTTTAGTTTAGAGATACAGCGTGGAAATAGGCCCTTTGGCCCACCGATCACCCCACACACTAACACTATCCTACACCCACTAGGGACAATTTACAATTAAACCAAGCCAATTAATCTATAAACCTGGACATCTTTGGAGTGTGGGAGGAAAAACTGAAGATCTCGGAGAAAACCCACGCAGGTCAATAGACAATAGACAACAGGTGCAGGAGTAGAGGCCATTCGGCCCTTCGAGCCAGCACCGCCATTCAATGTGATCATGGCTGATCATCCCCAATCAGTACCCCGTTCCTGCCTTCTCCCCATATCCCCTGACTCCGCTATCTTCAAGAGCCCTATCTAGCTCTCTCTTGAAAGCATCCAGAGAACCGGTCTCCACCGCCCTCTGAGGCAGAGAATTCCACAGACTCACAACTCTCTGTGAGAAAAAGGTGTTTCCACGTCTCCGTTCTAAATGCTTACTCCTTATTCTTAAATTGTGTGTGTGTGTGTGGCCCCTGGTTCTGGACTCCCCCAACATCGGGAACATGTTTCCTGCCTCTAGCGTGTCCAAGCCCTTAACAATCTCATATATGTTTCAATGAGATCTCCTCTCATCCTTCTAAACTCCACAGAGTGTACAAGCCCGGCCGCTCCATTGTGTGGCCCCTGGTTCTGGACCCCCCCAACATCGGGAACATGTTTCCTGCCTCTAGCGTGTCCAAGCCCTTAACAATCTCATATATGTTTCAATGAGATCCCCTCTCATCCTTCTAAACTCCAGAGTGTACCTTCATTTGTTCACTTTCTCTCTCTCTACATCACCGTCTATATCTCTCGTTTCTCTTTCCCTCGACTTTCACTCTGAAGAAGGGTCTCGACCCGAAATGTCACCTATTCCTTCTCTCCAGAGATGCTGCCTGTCCCGGTGAGTTACCCCAGCTTTTTGTGTCTATCTTATATCATTCTGGTCTTGTTATCTAGGCCAAAGTTATATTCATTGTGTGACTGTACATTTATGTGTTGTGTGGTTGCATTAACCTGCCAGTAAAACCTGTAGCAAGTTAGAATTTTATTGTTCTGGGTCACAGTATATAGGGCGCTGTTAATTTCATTGCTGGTTGTTCTTGGCTGTTGTTTTCCTGCCACACCTGCCCAGGGTGGAGAGAGAGAAAGTCACCATCTAGGAATCACCGATCCAAGTCCTGCCCGGGAACATTCTGTCTGCTTAACAATAGACAATAGACAATAGGTGCAGGAGTAGAGGCCATTCAGCCCTTCCAGCCAGCACCGCCATTCAATGTGATCATGGCTGATCATCCCCAATCAGTACCCCGTTCCTGCCTTCTCCCCACCTCACTCCGCTATCTTTAAGAGCCCTATCTAGCTCTCTCTTGAAAGCATCCAGAGAACTGGCCTCCACCGCCCTCTGAGGTAGAGAATTCCACAGACTCACAACTCTCTGTGAGAAAAAGGTGTTTCCACGTCTCCGTTCTAAATGGCTTACTCCTTATTCTTAAATTGTGTGTGTGTGTGTGTGTGTGTGGCCCCTGGTTCTGGACTCCCCCAACATCGGGAACATGTTTCCTGCCTCTAGCGTGTCCAAGCCCTTAACAATCTCATATATGTTTCAATGAGATCTCCTCTCATCCTTCTAAACTCCACAGAGTGTACAAGCCCGGCCGCTCCATTGTGTGGCCCCTGGTTCTGGACCCCCCCCAACATCGGGAACATGTTTCCTGCCTCTAGCGTGTCCAAGCCCTTAACAATCTCATATATGTTTCAATGAGATCCCCTCTCATCCTTCTAAACTCCAGAGTGTACCTTCATTTGTTCACTTTCTCTCTCTCTACATCACCGTCTATATCTCTCGTTTCCCTTTCCCTCGACTCTCACTCTGAAGAAGGGTCTCGACCCGAAATGTCACCTATTCCTTCTCTCCAGAGATGCTGCCCGTCCCGATGAGTTACCCCAGCTTTTTGTGTCTACCTTATATCATTCTGGTCTTGTTATCTAGGCCAAAGTTATATTCATTGTGTGACTGTACATTTATGTGTTGTGTGGTTGCATTAACCTGCCAGTAAAACCTGTAGCAAGTTAGAATTTTATTGTTCTGAGTCACAGTATATAGGGCGCTGTTAATTTCATTGCTGGTTGTTCTTGGCTGTTGTTTTCCTGCCACACCTGCTCCCTGGTGGAGAGAGAGAAAGTCACCATCTAGGAATCACCGATCCAAGTCCTGCCCAGGAACATTCTGTCTGCTTAACAATAGACAATAGACAATAGATGCAGGAGTAGAGGCCATTCAGCCCTTCGAGCCAGCACCGCCATTCAATGTGATCATGGCTGATCAATTCCAATCAGTACCCCGTTCCTGCCTTCTCCCCTGACTCCGCTATCTTTAAGAGCCCTATCTAGCTCTCTCCTGAAAGTATCCAGAGAAGCGGCCTCCACCGCCCTCTGAGGCAGAGAATTCCACAGACTCACCACTCTCTGTGAGAAAAAGTGTTTCCTCGTCGCCGTTCTAAATGGCTTGGCCCTTATTCTTAAACTGTGTGTGTGTGTGGCCCCTGGTTCTGGACTCCCCCCAACATCGGGAACATGTTTCCTGCCTCTAGCGTGTCCAAACTCTTAACAATCTTATATGTTTCAACGAGAAACCCTCTCATCCTTCTAAACTCCAGAGTGTACAAGCCCAGCTGCTCCATTCTCTCAGCATATGACAGTCCCGCCATCCCGGGAATGAACCTGGTAAATCTACGCTGGGCTCCCTCAATAGCAAGAATGTCCTTCCACAAATTAGGGGAGCAAAACTGCACACAATACTCTAGGTGTGGTCTCACTAGGGCTCTGTACAACTACAGAAGGACCTCTTTGCTCCTATATTCGATTCCTCTTGTTATAAAGGCTAACATGCCATTCGCTTTCTTCACTGCCTGCTGTACCTGCATGCTTACTTTCATAGACTGATGTACAAGGACCCCCAGATCCCGTTGTACTTCCCCTTTTCCCAACTAAACGCCATTTAGATAGTGTCTTTCAATCAATTCCAATAAAACTACTTTTTTGGTTCCTGCTTGTGATCCTGGCCCAATCAAATTTGTTCTTGGAGATTATCTTCAGCTGAAGGCAATAAAATTGACCATAACCGTGGAGGTAGACAAAAATGCTGGAGTAACTCAGCGGGTGAGGCAGCATCTATGGAGCGAAGGAATAGGCGACGTTTCTATTCTGGTGGGAAGAAGAAAAGAAGAGGCGGAGACAGTGGGGGAGCTGGGAACGGGAGGGGAAGGAGGGAGAAAGCAGGGACTACCTGAAATTGGAGAAGTCAATGTTCATACCGCTGGGGTGTAAACTACCCAAGGGAAATATGAGGTGCTGCTCCTCCAACTTGTGGTGGGACTCACTCTGGCCATGGAGGAGGACCAGGACAGAAAGTTTGGATTGAGAATGGGAGGGGGAGTTGTAGTGCTGGGCCACCGGGAGATTGGGTTGGTGATTGCAAACTGGATCAACCTTTTACATAACTCTCTAAATCCCATCTTTCTGCTTTTACCTGGAATCTGCAGAAAATTCAACCTATGTTAGGAAAGAATCCCCTCGTCCAAATTGGCCCCTGGGCCTGGAGCAGATTCACTCCACATTGAATTTTGATGGGTGGGGAAAGAAAGGAAATAAAGATGAGCGGTAGAGAGGTGAAGGGAGAGTGTGAGAGAGAGAGAGACATGAGGTGGTAGGAGGAGGAGAAAAATAGATGGCAGAGACAGAGAGAGAGAGAGACAGAGAGAGAGAGAGAGAGAGAGAGAGAGAGAGACAGAGAGAGAGAGAGAGAGAGAGACAGAGAGAGAGACAGAGAGAGAGACAGAGAGAGAGAGAGAGAGAGAGACAGAGAGAGAGACAGAGAGAGAGAGACAGAGAGAGAGAGAGAGAGAGAGAGAGAGAGAGAGAGAGAGAGAGAGAGAGAGAGAGAGAGAGAGAGAGAGAGAGAGAGAGAGACAGAGAGAGAGAGAGAGAGAGAGAGAGAGAGAGAGAGAGAGAGAGAGAGAGAGAGAGAGAGAGAGAGACAGAGAGAGAAAGAGAGAGAAGAGAGCGAGAGAGAGTGTGTGTGAGAGAAAGAGAGAGAGAGAGGAGAAAAAGATACTTGTATTTATACTTATGCATTTTAAATATGTATGTCATGTTTTATACTTTGGCAATATAACAATGTTTTTTTATCATGCCAATAAAGTTTTTTAATTGAAATTGAATTGAATTGAGAGACAGAGAGACAGAGAGAGACACGGAGAGAGAGAGAGAGAGAGAGAGAGAGAGAGAGAGAGAGAGGCAGAGAAAGTGCCAGAGACATAGACACTGACATAGACCACATACATACTCACAAGTACCAGTTGGCCCCTTGAACAGGCTTGTGTTGGTGCAGAGAGTGGCTAGAGAGGGAACTTACCCACAAACATTAAAGTTCTTAATCAGTAAAGCCAGAATGAGATTGTTATTAGACACACACAGGTTTAGAGAAATAGGGGTGAGTTAAACTATGAAGCAAACAACCTGAGGAACAGCCTTCAGAGTCCGAGTGGGTTCAGGTTAAAGAGCACAGAATGTATTATAGAAACACAAGAAGAAATCACTTAATGACTCAGAACGCCGACTGTTGAAAAATAAACTTTTAAAAGATAGTTTAGAAGTTAGAGGGCCTGTTTGGGGCCAGCTTATAAAATATTCAAAAAATGTTATATTGAACTGGTTGCTCAACAGGAGATTGATTTTGTCAAATAATTCCATAATGTTTTTAAGAATGCTGTGATGCTTCATAAAGGTGGGCAGGAAATCAGGACTGGAGGAGGGGCAGTGAGTTAGTTGCTTGTGGGAGCAAATTTACACCAGATCAGTCAGCGGCGGGTGAGCCAGGTTGTTTGTCGTTAGACAGGGACGTGCACAAGGCTGGTGCACGGCTTCATCAATGTTTCTCAGAGCGAGGGACGTTCAGTGTAGAGGTGTAGCACGGAAACCCAGCGATCCCCGCACGCTAACACTGCCCTCCACACACTAGGGATCATTTGCTATGACACCAAAGCCAATTAACCTACAAACCCGAACGCACGTCTTTGGAGAGTGGGAGACAACCGGAGCACCCAGAGAAAACCCACAGGGAGAACGTGCAAACTCCGTACAGGCAGCACCAGTGGTCGGGATCGAACTGTGAGGCAGCAGCTCTACCCGCTGCGCCACTGTGCCGACCTTTGCAGGGCGTGGGGTGATGTTCCGGAGAGGAGCTGGGAGGGGAGAGGGAAGTTGGGGGTGATATTTCAGTGCTGGGTGTTGGGGAGTTTGGGGGTAACTGGGAGCCTGATGTGGGCAGGGGGTTTGCAGACCAGAAGTTTGGGGGGGAGGTTAGAGTTGGGTCGCCAACTTTCCTCACTCCCAAATAAGGGACGAAAGGTCAAAGTACGGGACAAATTCCCCCACGGCAATTCGTTGACCGACTGGGTGAACAATGAGTTGGCCCGGGTGCTGGACTGCACACATAGCCTAGCCCAGCCCAGCGGGCCAGCTGAGGAGTTTTGGCCTCTGTCCGGGCGCTGGACTTTGCGTGTGGCCCGGGCCAAAACTCCTCGGCTGGCCCGCCGGCTGGGCTTTGTGGTCTGTTGTACGCACAGTCCATCGCCCCGTCTAACTCATGAACTGATAATCGGCCATGAGAAGGTGGTGTCGGAGGTAAGCGAAGGTCGGACAGCCGACCGACGGGGCCACGGGCAAGGCGCTGCTGCTGCTGCTGCTGCACTCCATGGGCTGCACCACGTGAGGCGGGGTCCAACCCGACAGTCCCCTCCACCCGAGTATTAGCAGTCAAATACGGGACAAGGGCGGTCCCGTACGGGACAAACCAATTGAGCCCAAAATATGGGATGTCCCGGCTAATACGGGACCCTAATTCCCCTCTCGATCCACTTCAGTGATTTCGACAGGTCCTGGATCTTACAAACACCTGGGAAACAGCCCTGCCATCCTCCTTCATCTCCTTCAAGGGCCTTTGTCACGGCATGCTGGCCGGCTATTCTTGTTCAATAAATAGACAGGTAGAGGATGGAAAATAAAAGAGCATAGAAACCGTTCCCCTTACAACTAGGTGTCCCGTAGCTAGAAAGCTCTCCATCACAAGCTAAAATAAAAAGGGAAGAAGGATTAAATTAACTCAAAATGGCAAATTAAAATGGAAAGATTGTTCAAAATCAAGTGTAGATCTTCCTTTGAATGCATTTTTCTTAATTTGCGCAGCACTTCACCCGTTTTCAGATGGCGACTGATTGCCAACTCCCCATCCCTAGTGCCCCTGGAGCAGGCACTGGTGAACCAGGATAGATAGTCCACATGGTGAAGATGCCCACACAATATGCAGTGGTGAGTGATTGCAAGGAACTGCGTGGAATCAGGCCCTTTGGCCCACCGAGTCCATGCTGACCATCGATCATCCATAGAAACATAGAAACTAGGTGCAGGAGGAGGCCATTCAGCCCTTCGAGCCAGCACTGCCCCTAGAGCTCCATCTAACTCCCGTTCACAATAGTTCTGCGTTGTTCGCGTTCACTTCCCAGCAAACCCGGGGCGTTTCACAGATGGGACAATTGGACCCGGGGTAAACCCACGTGCTCACGGGGAACGACCTGCAAACTCTGCGCAGACAGCGCCGGAGGTCGGGAATGAACGTGGGTGACGGGAGCTGCGAGTGAGCCGCTCTACCCACTATGCCACTTGCCCACCCTTGATCCCAGCCTACAGGGGCCTGTACATCGAACTGTCCGTAGCGGTGACTACGGAGGGTTCATAGCCCCGACCACGGGTGAACAAAGGGAGGAGGACTGCCTGAACTTTGTTGCCTTCCACCACAGTGAAGAATACTGTGGTGGATGTTTGTGTTAAATCTTATTGTGCATTGTGTGTTCTTTTTTTAAGTGTATTGCTGCTGGCAAATTCATATCACTGCACCTTGACTGACTATGACTTTGATCTGGTCCATTATGGGAGAGGAATCACCACAGCAGCCTCGCTTCCATGTCCTCCCCTAGACACGAGCATGATAGTGGAGAGGGAGGTAGACAAAAGTGTTGGAGAAACTCAGCATCTATGGAGCGAAGGAAATAGGAGACCCTTCTTCAGTCTTGACCTGAAATGTTGCCTATTTCCTTTGCTCCATAGATGCTGCCTCACGCGCTGAGTTTCTCCAGCATTTTTGTCTACCTTCGATTTTCCAGCATCTGCAGTTCCTTCGTAAACATAGTGGAGAGGGACATTGGAATGGAGGCGAGGGCTGCTACTGCCGGGCTTTGTGGCCAGCTGCAGACGGAACTGACTGGCAAAGATCCTATAGCGGAGCAATAGACCACTCCTGCTGAATGCAATGGGCTGACGTGCAGTACGCAACGGAGCGGAACGTGGGCCTATTTTTCATCCATTTCAGTAACCGGACCCCACCCGACTCGCAGTGTAATCAACGTTGCGGGGGAACAGTTTGTGTTAATAAATTAAATTCTGTGAGAAGATTTTTCCCAAATAACTTTTATTTTTACGAGGATGTTTCCGTAACCGGCTTCCGTCTCCGCACTAGTATCCTACGGGATCTTTGGTGCGGAGACGGAAGCCGGTTACGGAAATGGGGCCGAGAATTACCCATGAATCTGCCCATGACAGTACTACAGGGATCTTGCTCCGCTGTAGGATCTTTGATGACCGGGAGGATTGTGCTTGTGTGCGGGGGTGGTCTTGCTGAGCTGTCTGCTAAGAATGTACCTGGTACACGTGACTATAAACCATGAAAGCAACCCTCCAAGCCTAACGCCACAAACATAGGTGTGAGCACTGCAGTTGCAGTGGCACTACTGTTTGGATAGATCCGGGTAGTTCGATGACTGGTCTAGCAAGATCTGGAGACAAGGAGAATGTGGATGGCATCCATAAAACCTAAACATGGATGTTTTGGCATGGATCGGAACGTCAATACACAATACACAATAGGTGCAGGAGTAGAGGCCATTCGGCCCTTCGAGCCTGCACCACCATTCAATGTGATCATGGCTGATCATCCCCAATCTGTATCCCGTTCCTGCCTTCTCCCCATATCCCCTGACTCCGCTATCTTTAAGAGCCCTATCTAGCTCTCTTGGAAGTATCCAGAGAACCGCCCTCCACCGCCCTCTGAGGCAGATAATTCCACAGACTCACAACTCTCTGTGTGAAGAAGTGTTTCCTCGTCTCCGTTCTAAATGGCCGACCCCTTATTCTTAAACTGCGTGTGTGGCCCCTGGTTCTGGACTCGTTCACGGAGAAAGCAACACATACCTGTGGCATTGAGGAGCTTGGGGAGGAACTGGTTCCAGAACACACACATCTGCACTCGGAGACGTGTGTTGACTTTGACCGGCTCCGTGTTGAGGTCAATGAACTTTTGCTCGCTGGTGGTGAAGGGAGGCCATCTTTTCTCCTGCGGATGGGGATCATTTGGATTCCTGCAGAGGGAAAAGAGATCTAGGGTGAGACTCCTGTTGGGTAGAACTTAGCAATAAATTCCACTGATTCACCACTCTCTGTCTAAAGAAATGTCTCCTCATCTCCAATCTGAAAGGTACGTCCTTTTATTCACAGGCCACGCCCTCTGGTCCTAGACTCTCCCTCAAGTGGAAACATCCTCTCCACATCCACTCTATCTAGGCCTTCCATTGTTCAGTAGGTTCCAATGAGCCCCCCCCCTCCACCCCCTCATCTAAGGACCTATAACATCAGCGAGATGTTGGCAGCCTGAGCTAAAATTGGAAATTGCTGGGAATAGTAGACTCAAGGAACTGCAGATGAAGGAACTTTGCATGGAATGTTTAGAAGGATGAGCGGGGATCTCATTGAAACATGGAATGCAAAGTGCTGGAGTAACTCAGCGGGTCCGGCAACATCTCTGGAGAACATGGATTGGTGACGTTTTGGGTCGAGACCCTTCTTCAGTCTGAAGGGTCTCGATACGAAACATCACCTATCCACGTTCCCCAGAGATGCTGCCTGACCAGCTGAGTCACTGAAGTCTGAAGAAGGGTCTCGACCCGAAACGTCGCATATTTCCTTCTCTCCATAGATGCTGCCTCACCCGCTGAGTTTCTCCAGCATTTTTGTCTACCTTCGACTTTCCAGCATCTGCAGTTCCTTCTGAAACATCAGTTACTCCAGCACTTTGAGCCCTTTATCAGCATTACATCTTTGCTTTTATAGTAAGTAAGTATGTAAATTTTATTTATAGAGCACGTTTAAATCAACTCGCGTTGAAACCAAAGTGCTTTACATAAAATAAATTATAAAGTTTCCGTACATCCATTTTATTCTCCTCTCGAAATGAGTGCCAGCATTATATTTGCCGTTCTACAATACTAAACTAAACTAATTACTGACTCAACCTGCTAAATTAACAATATACAATAGACAATAGGTGCAGGAGTAGGCCATTCGGTCCTTCGAGCCAGCATCGCCATTCAATGTGATCATGGCTGGACATCATTTTGTGAATGCAGCACGAGGACTCTCAAGTCCATTTGCCACCGATTTCTGAATCCTCTCCACATTTATTCCTTCTGCCAAAGTGCATGGCCGTACACTTTGCTGTGCCGTATTCCATTTGCCACTTCCTTGCACACTCTCCCAATAAGCATGCAGGTACAGCAGGCAGTGAAGAAAGCGAATGGCATGTTGGCCTTTATAACAAGAGGAGTCGAGTATAGGAGCAAGGAGGTCCTTCTGCAGTTGTACAGGGCCCTAGTGAGACCACACCTGGAGTATTGTGTGCAGTTTTGGCCTGTTGGCCTTCATAACAAGAGGAGTTGAGTATAGGAGCAAAGAGGTCCTTCTGCAGTTGTACAGAGCCCTAGTGAGACCACACCTGGAGTATTGTGTGCAGTTTTGTTCCCCTAATTTGAGGAAGAACATTCTTGCTATTGAGGGAGCCCAGCGTAGGTTCACCAGGTTAATTCCCGGGATGGCGGCACTATCATATGCTGAGAGAATGGAACAGCTGGGCTTGTACACTCTGGAGTTTAGAAGGATGAGAGGGAATCTCATTGAAACATATATGAGATTGTTAAGGGCTTGGACAAACTAGAGGCAGGAAACATATTCCCGATGTTGGGGGAGTCCAGAACCAGGGGCGACACACAGTTTAAGAATAAGGAGTAAGCCATTTAGAACGGAGACGAGGAAACACTTTTTCTCACAGAGCGCGGTGAGTCTGTGGAATTCTCTGCCTCAGAGGGTGGTGGAGGAAGGATCTCTGGATGCTTTCAAGAGAGAGCTAGATAGGGCTCTTAAAAATAGCGTAGTCAGGGGATATGGGGAGCAGGTAGGAACGGGGTTACTGATTGGGGATGATCAGCCATGATCACATTGAAGGGCCAAATGGCCTACTCCTGCACCTATTGTTAATTGTCTATTGTCTATTGTCTGTCCGAGTCCCTCTGCAGACTCCCTGCCTGCCTGCCTGCCCCCCGCCACCTATCTTTCTGTAGCTTTTGTTGGCTGCTTACCCGGTTTTTGCAAACGTTGACCAGTAGTGCATCATCTTCCTGCTCAGCTTCTCCTCCTGTTTCGTGTAGTTGAGTTTCTTCTCCAGTGGCAGGCCGAAGACAAACTCAATCTCATAGCCGTGGATCACTCCCATCCACTCCGGCCACACCAGGTTGGAGGCCCGGTGGTTGAAGAAGTACATGTAGATGCCGTTACCAAACTCGGAATACTTGTTGGCAAAGTGCATCAAGGGGCAGATGACGTTGTGGTCGCCCACAATGTCATCCATCGCATCTCTGTTCTTTATGCCGTTGTGTTCGTCCATCCAGTCGGTGTACTGAAGGGCCACAGCTTCCAGTCCCAGGTCGCTGGCGTGCGGGACGCTGAGCTTGACCCCGACCGTGAAATCTTCACGTGAGATGATGCTCTCCGAGTCCTTGCTGAAGCCCGGCGCTCCGTACAGAAGGAAGTACGAACCCTCGTCCTTGTTGACGCCCAACAAGACCTGAGTTTTCTTGATGCTGCCCGAGTCCAGCATGGCGTCCAGGGAATCTGGGAAGAATTCCCCGTCAATGATGGGAACAAAGGAAAACCGGAAGACACTGTTGTAGGGGAGCACTGACCACTCCTTGTCGATCAGTTCCTGAGGCTCTTTTGCCCGAAGACACTGGATTAACTCACTGTCGCTGTTGATGTTACAGTTGAGGAGTCTTCCCAATTCGACGGCCCTCCGACGACCTTCCGCCACTGAAACGGTGGCCCATGGACAATTTGGCGAGCCGCTCTGAAGAATGGCCCGGTGGAAGAGGTCCCTGCTCCCCGGGGACAGCAGGTGCATGCCGACAGAGGCCCCGCCAGCACTCTCTCCGAAAATGGTCACCATCTTTGGGTCGCCGCCGAAGGATTGGATGTTGTCCTGCACCCATTGTAAAGCCAGCCTCTGGTCCAGAAGGCCCACATTCCCAGGTGCCTCTTGACTGCCGTGCAGGGCAAGGAAACCAAACGCACCCACCCTGTAGTTCATGGAGACCACCACCACCTTCTCAACGTGGGCCAGATACTTCCCATTGTAGACGTCCAAGGTGGAGGCTCCGCTGTAGAAGCCGCCTCCGTAGACCCAGACCATGACCGTGGCGTTCTTTGGCTTTGGAGAAGGCACCCAGACGTTGAGGTACAAACAGTCCTCACTCATCTCCTTGTTGGGATTCCACATCTCGGAACCGGGAAACCCAGGGAACTCCTTGTCGACGTACTGCTGGCAGTTCTTGGGATAGGCAGAGGCGTCCCAGAGTCCCGACCATGGCCTCTTGCCTTCAGGTTTTTTGAACCTCAAATTACCAACTGGAGGTTCTGCAAATGGGATTCCCAGGAAAGCGCTGACGTGGCTGGACACCACCGGTATTCTTGTTCCCATGACTTTTCCCGACTTGGTGCTAACCTGGAGCTCGGGATGATGCTGTGACTGACACAGGGTGACGGAGGGCAGGAGGATCCCCAACACCGAGGCCACGAGAACATTCATTTCCTTCGCGTCTATTTTGGAACTGGAAGGAAAGACAAACATTGAGGACACAAGGGAATAAAAAACTGTTCCCAATTTCGGAAAATCAGGAAGTTGTAGATGTTGAAAATCTGAACTAGTTCAAGTTCAAGTGAGTTTATTGTCATGCGTCCCTGTATAGGACAATGAAATTCTTGCTTTGCTTAAGCACACAGAACATAGTAGGCATTTACTACAAAACAGATCAGTGTGTCCATATACCATAATATAAATATATACACACATGAATAAATAAACTGATAAAGTACAAATAACAGAAAATGGGTTATTAATAATCAGAAGGCACACACAATTGCTGGAGAAACTCAGCGGGTGCAGCAGCATCTATGGAGCGAAGGAAATAGGTGACGTTTCGGGCCGAAACCCTTCTTCAGAGTTAGTCAGAGTTTTGTCCGGGCCAGGTTTAATAGCCTGATGGCTGTGGGGAAGTAGCTATTCCTGAACCTGGTTGTTGCAGTCTTCAGGCTCCTGTACCTTCTACCTGAAGGTAGCAGGGAGATGAGTGTGTGGGCCAGGATGGTGTGTGGGTCTTTGATGATACTGCCAGCCTTTTTGAGGCAGCAACTGCGATAAATCCCCTCGATGGAAGGAAGATCAGAGCCGATGATGGACTGGGCAGTGTTTACTATTTTTTGTAGTCTTTTCCTCTCCAGGGCACAAGCTCAAGTTGCCGAACCAAGCCACGATGCAACGGTCAGCATGCTCTCTACTGTGCACTGACTCTCCATAATCTTCTCAGGAAGTAGAGGCGCTGATGAGCTTTCTTGATAATTGCATTAGGGTTGGAAACAGTAGACTCTGCAAGTGTCTACAGGACTAGACACTTCCTACTAGACAGGAATTGCAAGTGCTGGAATCTTGCATAGAACGCAAAGTGCTGGAGTAACTCAACGGGTCAGGCAGCATTTCTGGGGAACTTAGACAGGTCTGAAAAAGGGTAGTAGGAATAAAGGCGTAGACTATTTCCTAAATGGGGGAGAGAATCCAGAAATCAGAGGCGCAAAGGAACTGGTGTAGGATTCCCAAAAAGTTAATCTGCAAGTCGAATCGGTAATAAAGAAAGCAAACTCAATTTCAAGAGGGCTTGTATACAAAAACAGGGATGTAATGCTGAGGCTCTATAAGGCGCTGGTCAGGCTGCATTTGGAATATTGTGAGCAAATTTTGGGCACCATATCTGAGGAAGGATGTGCTGGCTCTGGCTCTGGTCCAGAGGAGGTTTACAAGAATGATCCCAGGAATGAGTGGGTTAACCTATGATGAGCGTTTGTCGGCACTGGGCCTGTACTCGCTGGAGTTTAGAAGAATGAGGGGGTGCCTCATTGAAACGTACAGAATAGTGAAAGACCTGGATAGAGTGGACGTGGAGAGGATGTTTCCACTAGTGGGAGAGTCCAAGACTAGTGGTCGCAGCCTCTCAATTAAAGGACGTTCTTTTAGGAAGGAGATGAGGAAAAATGTCTTTAGTCAGAGGGTGGTGAATCTGTGGAATTCTTTGCCACAGACGGCTGTGGAGTCCAAGTCAATGGATATTTTTAAGGCTGAGATAGATGGATTCTTGATTAGTACGGGTGTCAGAGTTTATGGGGAGAAGGCAGGGGAATGGGGTTAGGAGGGAGAGATAGATCATCCATGATTGAATGGCAGAGTAGACTTGATGGACCGATTGGCCTAATTCTACTCCTATTCCTTATGACCTTGTGAGTGTGGAGTGCTAGACAAATGGGCTCTCTCCCAAACAGCCACCTCCCTCCCTCTGTGTTGTCTTGTAACTCTTATTCCCCATTTCCAAGTGAATTTGAGTGCAGGATGGAAATTGGTCATGAAGTTGATGAAGTTCTGCATGGGTGCAGGAGGTAGCACCAATGCAGTCATCAATGTATCGGAGGTTGAGTTTGTGGATAGGGCCAGTGTACGCCTGGAGCAGGGATTGTTCGACGTACCCTACAAAGGGGCAGGCATAGCTCAGGCCCATGCGGGTGCCCATTACTACGCCTTGGATCTGGAGGAAGTGGGAGGAGTCTAAGGAGGAGTTGTTGAGGGTAAAGGACCAGCTCTGCTAGGCGGAGGAGAGTATTGGTGGATGGAAATTGGCTGATTCTGCGGTCGAGGAAGAAACGGGGGGCTTTAAGATCCTCCTGGTGGGGGATGGAGGTGTAGAGTGACTGGACATCCATAGTTAAGATGAGGGAGTGGGGGCCTGAACAACGGAAGTCATTGAAGAGAGGAAGAGCGTGTGGGGTGTCTGGAACATAGGTGGGGAGGGATTGGAGCAGGGGGGATAGGATGGAGTCGAGATATGTGGAAATTAATGCAGTGGGACATGAACTAGCAGAAACAATGGGTCTGCCAGGACAGTTCTGTTTGTGGGTTTTGGGGAGAAGGTGAAATCGGGGCTGGGGTACGATAAGGTTGATGGATTTGGAGGGCAGAGAGCCGGAAGAGATGAAATCAAAAATGGTGTGTGATAGTAAAGTCTGATGCTGGTCTGTGGGGTCATGGTCCAAGGATAAGTAGGAGGAGGTGCCTGAGAGTTATCGCCTGGCCTCAGGCGGCACCCAACTTGTCAGCGGGTTTGATAATCACGTCTGGGGTGCTTGACGTTAATGTTTTATCCAAATGACAATGCCTTTCGCTGTATCAAACAGATTGGCTCTGGTGTGAAAGGACAATCTATTCAGGCACAGCTGATACCATCAATAAATGTGAAAGTCTAAAGGTTATAATACTGTAATAAAAACTAAATATAGACACAAAATGCTTGAGTATCTCAGCAGGTAGACAAAAATGCTGGAGAAACTCAGCGGGTGAGGCAGCATCTATGGAGCGAAGGAAATAGGCGACGTTTTGGGTTGAGACCCTTCTTCAGACTGATGTGGGGTCTCGACCCGAAACGTTGCCTGTTTCCTTTGCTCCATAGAGTTTTTCCAGCATTTTCGTCTACTTCGATTTTCCAGCATCTGCAGTTAGAAACATAGAAACATAGAAAATAGGTGCAGGAGTAGAGGCCATTCGGCCCTTCGAGCCTGCACCGCCATTCAATATGATCATGGCTGATCATCCTACTCAGTATCCCATCCCTGCCTTCTCTCCATACCCCCTGATCCCTTTAGCCACAAGGGCCACATCTAACTCCCTCTTAAATATAGCCAATGAACTGTGGCCTCAACTACCTTCTGTGGCAGAGAGTTCCACAGATTCACCACTCTCTGTGTGAAAAATGTTTTTCTCATCTCAGTCCTAAAAGATTTCCCCCTTATCCTTAAACTGTGACCCCTTGTTCTGGACTTCCCCAACATCGGGAACAATCTTCCTGCATCTAGCCTGTCCAACCCCCCCTCAAGTTTCTATAAGATCCCCCCTCAATCTTCTAAATTCTAGCGAGTACAAACCGAGTCTATCCAGTCTTTCTTCATATGAAAGTCCTGACATCCCAGGAATCAGTCTGGTGAACCTTCTCTGTACTGTTCCTTCTTAAACATGAGTATCTCAGCAGGTCAGGCGGCATTGCCTTGTTCAGACTGACGGACTTTGTGTCGGGCCAGCTCTGATGAAGCTGCAAGCCCTTAGGTTTGTGTCAGAGGTGGCTGGGCCAGCTATTTATAAATAAATGAGCTAAAGGCTCAAACTAGAAATAAATAACCCGCTTTATAAATGAAGCTTTTAAACAGTATCGGAAAAATCGCCTAAGTGGGACGGGCTCATAAATAACCCTGCAACCTCCATTGCCATCAACTCCCCTTTGATTAATTTTTCCACCTGTCTACACTTGGGATATTCTGAAGCAGCCAGTTAAACGAACAATCTGCATGTTTGGGTGGAAACCGGAGCACCCGACGCAGAAACTATGTGGTCACAGGGAGAACGTGCAAACTCCACACAGACAAGGCCGTAGGTCAGAATCGAATCTGGGTTGCAGGAGAGGAGCGAAGTAGCAGCACTAACTGCTGCGTCACCCTGTCATTTTTTTCCTTCACATAAACCGTTGATTCCGTTCCGTGCTGTAAGCTGTTGAACCGACTCCCACTCCCATTCCCAAGCAGCTTGTCCCAGCTTGCTACACAAAAGGAATAACTCCCCTCCTGCTTCTTAAAATTGACGTCCAAGCCTTTTGGTTGTGTAGGAAGCAACTGCAGATGCTGCTTCTAACCGAAGATAGACACAAAATGCTGGAGTAACTCAGCGGGACAGGCAGCGTCTCCGGAGAGAAGGAATGGGTGACGTTTCGGGTCCCCAGGCTCCTCTTCCTTATCTGTTGTGTCAAGGGCGCGTCCCTTTGCGAAATCCTCCCTTACCTTTCCCCGCTGCGGGAGAGAAATCCACACACATATTGCCCCAAAATAAAAACAGAACAGAGGTGGCACATACCGTGAATTGATGCCAGCAGCCAGGGACAAAATCAGGCTTTCGCGACCAGCTGACACTATTTAAAGGCTGCAGCTGTCCAGAAGGGAGACACCAAAGGCTTGTGCGCTGCTGTTAGTGGCTAGGGTGATTTAATGCCTCACACTCAGGGCCTCATGGCCACATAGAGAGAGCCTTTAAAGAGACAGTGCCTGTTGTGTGCAAGCCTTCAAGAGGAATACAAGTTCTTAACCCTTGGCTGATCCCTTGACTTCAAACGGTCGGTGACATTTGAGTCTTTCTTGTTAATTAGGTGTCCACTGAATGTATTAAAATGGCAACCCACAGCTGGACTCTGGGAACAATATCGCACTTATAAGATCGGCGACTTTGACAAAAAATCAACGCTTGTTTTTGAGTAACAATCTCACAAGCCGAGGAAATGCCTCAGAAGCCATGAATGAAATGTGGAAATTAACACATTTGCCCTCTGCGGGACAAGAAGATCAAGAGAGAATATTGTTCAAGACACATGGAGAACTTCCTTGTTCTTCCTATAGCGCCATGGGGCCCTTTACAACATCTGTCCAATATTCACACTTGGGTATAGTGTTCCATTTTAAAGTAAACACACAACTGGCACGAAACGTCACCTATTCCTTCGCTCCATAGATGCTGCCTCACCCGCTGAGTTTCTCCAGCATTTTTGTCTACCTTCGATTTTTCCAGCATCTGCAGTTCTTTCTTAAACATTCCAGGGTTAAAATCCCTCAAACACAACAGCAAAATATTAAGTATTTTACTGGGAGTCTCGACTGTTTCCACCAGCAGGCTTGTCATATACAATACGTGGTCACCGAACCTCCCTGACCAGAGATGCAATATCTTCCACTTCCAATATAGAAGGCTATAGATCAAGTGCTGGGAAATAGAATTGGTACAGGTTGATACTAATAGATTAATGGTTGGCACAGAATGAGAATATGATTAGACTGCATTCTAATTCAATATATAAATTGGCTACAGAGATGAGGGATTAATTGAAGACTTTAGAATTCTGCAGCAGATCTACCCTATTATAGATAGACACAAAATGCTGGAGTAACTCAGTGGGACAGGCAGCAGCTCTGGAGAGAAGGAATGGGTGATGTTTCAGGTTGAGACCCTCAGAAGTCTGAAGAAGGGTCTCGACCCAAAACGTCATCCATTCCTACTCTCCAGAGATGCTACCTGTTCTGCTGAGTTACTCCAGCATTTTCTGTCTATATTCGGTGTAAACCAGTTCCTTCCTTCACACACTATCCTACATTATGTTTGACTATAGCTCAGGCCTCCAATCAATAGACAATAGGTGCAGGAGTAGGCTATTCGGCCCCTCAGGCCAGCACCGTCATTCACTGTGATCATCAGTACCCTATTCTATTCTATTCTATCCACAATCAGTATCCCATTCCTGCCTTCTCTCCATCTCCCTTGACTCCGCTATCTTTAAGAGCTCAGTCTAACTCTCTCTTGAAAGCATCCAGAGGATCGGTCTCCACTGCCTTCTGAGGCAGATAATTCCACAGACTCACAACTCTCTGTGAGAAAAAGTGTTTCCCCGTCTCCGTTCTAAATTGCCTAACCCTTATTCTAAAACTGTGTAGCCCTTGGTACTGGACTCCCCCAACATTGGGAACATGTTTCCTGCCTCTAGCGTGTCCAAACCCTTAATAATCTTATATGTTTCAATAAGATTCCCTCTCATCCTTCCAAATTCCAGTATAGGCAATATTCAATAAACAATAAGTGCAGGAGTAGGCCATTCGGCCCTTCGAGCCAGCACCACCATTAAATGTGATCATGGCTGATCATCCACGATCAGTACCCCGTTCCTGCCTTCTCCCCATCTCCCTTGACTCGGCTATCTTTAAGAGCTCTATTTAACTCTCTCTTGAAAGCATCCAGAGCAAACTGAAGATAGACACAAAAATCTGGAGATACTCAGCGGGCCTGGCAGCATCTTTGGAGAAAAGGAATAGGTCGAGACGCCTCCTCAGTCTGAGAGTCAGGGGAAAAAGGAAAAGAAGAGATATAGATGGTGATGTGGAGAGATATAGAACAAATGAATGTAAAATATGCAATAAAGTAATGATGATATAGGAAACAGGCCATTGTTAGCTGTTTGCTGGGTGAGAACGAGAAGCTGGTGCAACTTGGTTGGGGGAGGGATGGAGAGACAGGGGGGATGCAAGGGTTACTCAAAGTTAGAGAAGGTAATATTTATACCACTGGGCTGTAAGCTGCCCAAGACAAACATGAGGTGCTGTTCCTCCAATTGCCCTTGGCCTCACTCTGACAGTGGAGGAGGCCTAGGAGAGAAAGGTCAGTGTGGGAATGGGAGGGGGAATTAAAGTGTTTGGTAACCAGGTAGGTCCAGGCAGACTGAGCGAGGGTGTTCAGTAAAACGATCCCCTAGTCTACGTTTGGGCAAGCCCATGTTTAAGAAGTCACACCTTGAACGACAGATACAGTAGATTTTGAATGCTGATCCGTTACTGAACTAAGAGCTAATATTGCCAGCAGGCAGGACCTATTCTACCTGAGTGAATAGCACTCTACCACCTCTTGACAATCCCGACATAATTCAATTCAATGAACATGACACAGTTCAGCTCTTGGCTATATGAAGTGTAATGCACGGAGATGGCCAATGTATTTGCCATTGATTTCTCCTTCTCTTTCTCTCTCCCTCCCTCTCCCCTGCAGGTTTGACCACAGCCTGCAACATTACATTTTTGCTGTCTAATTTAATCAAGGCAGCGTACTGCAGTGCTGGGAATCTAGCTGGCAGTCACAATTCATTGTCCAAGATCTTAATAACAAGGGAATGGATACATACTTCAGTTTGCTTTTATTCCTAACCTCATCACGGTGGCGCAGCGGTAGAGTTACTGCCTTACAGCGACTGCAGCGCCGGAGACCCGGGTTCCATCCCGACTACGGCTGCTGTCTGTACGGAGTTTGTACGTTCTCCCCGTGACCTGCGTGGGTTTTCTCCGAGACCTTCGGTTTCCTCCCACACTCCAAAACCTAGAGGTGCAGGTTTGTAGGTTAGTTGGGCTTGGTAAATGTAAAAATTGTTCCTAGTGGGTGCAGGATAGTGTTAATGTGTGGGGATCGCTGGTCGGCGCGGACCTGGTGGGCCGAAGGGCCTGTTTCTGCGCTGTATCTCCAAACTAGACCTGCACTTGGATAGGTGATGTTGTGAATCGGGGAAAGGTCCCTGCTTCACCAGAAGGTTCACCAGACTGATTCCTGGGATGGCAGGACTTTCATATGAAGAAAGACTGGATAGACTCGGCTTGTACTCGCTAGAATTTAGAAGATTGAGGGGGGATCTTATAGAAACTTACAAAATTCTTAAGGCTAGATGCAGGAAGATTGTTCCTGATGTTGGGGAAGTCCAGAACTAGGGGTCACAGTTTAAGGATAAGAGGGAAGTCTTTTAGGACCGAGATGAGAATATCATTTTTTACACAAATGTGGTGAATCTGTGGAATTCTCTGCCACAGAAGGTAGATGAGGCCACAGTTCATTGGCTATATTTAAGAGGGAGTTAGATGTGGCCCTTGTGGCTAAAGGGATCAGGGGGTATGGAGAGAAGGCAGGGATGAGATACTGAGTTGGATGATCTGCCATGATCATATTGAATGGCGGTGCAGGCTCGAAGGGCCGAATGGCCTCTACTCCTGCACCTATTGTCTATGTTTCTCATGTGTTACTGCAGCATCTTGCATTTGTTTTAATAAACCAGCATCTGCAGCTGCTTCTGTCTATGTCTCGCTTCATCTGCCCTTGTATTTTCTGCTCATAGTTACCCTTTCAACATCAGCTGTGGCAAATTGGCCTCTGCGACAGAAGGTTTGTAGTTCAAGCCTCACTCAGGGTACCATTTGGAGCTTGTGATCTAGGCCACAGTGGTACATGGCATTGTAAGGAATGATGGTAAAGCACACACACACACACACACATCAAAATCCTATACTTCCAGCGGCAGAGGTCCGCAGGAACTGGAGGACAGAGGTGTGTGTGGAGCATCCATCACCGTTCCCGTCGGAAACCAGCGCCACTGCGTCGCTAATGTTTTCAACAATGATGAAATGAAATTAATAATCTAGGCTGATGCACCCAGCACAGTCCTAAAAGAGATCGTTGTCAAAGAGGTCAGGCGGACAGGATGTTAAATAGAGACCCTTTTCTGCTCTGTATAAGATGTCACGATTAAATGAAGAGGGGATAGGTACAAAACGCTGGCAAACTCAGCGTGACAGGCAGTATCTCTGGAGAAAAGGAATAGGTGACATTTCAGGTCTTGGTGTTAGAGATGGTGGCTTGAGGGAAGTCTCCTTACCCTGCCAGTGTATTTTGGAGATAGGCACAAAATGCTGGAGAAACTCAGCGGGACAGGCAGCATCTCTAGAGAGAAGTCATGGGTCGAGACCCTTCTTCAGACAGAGAGTCGGGTGGGGGGAGGCACAGAGATAGCGAAGGGTAACATGTGAAAAAGCAGATGAGGTGCAACGAAAATGTAGAATAGATCACTGTTGGCGAGGGGAAATTGGCAGTGAGGTGTACAAAGATACAAATGCAATCAGGAGGACAGTCAAACTGGTCGAAGGGGTGGGAGATTGCAACCTTCGTGGGCGGAAATCCTGGGGGGGACGGAGGGGGGGGGCCTTTCAGCGCCCGGCGCGGCATAAAATCAAACTGCTGCATCGAGGCTCCTGATGTTGAAGCCCCCGCCTGCCGATGAAAAGCCCCGCGAACGGGTCGATTCAAGCCCAATGATTCGGGGCGGACGAAGCTGCTGTTGCTGGAGTTCGGAGACGGTCACCAACCAGGTCAGCTCCCGATGTTACCGTCCACAGGGCCCACGGCCGAAGCCTCGCTTGTGTGCGCATGTGCGTGTGTGTGTGGGCTCGACTGCCAAGAAATTGTGCCCCCCCCCTCATGTTTTGATAGCAAATCGACCTGGTGTGCACAATCAAATTAGATCAAATAGAACAAGTCGTCCTGCAACTTTAGGCTGTGCACGCCATATGCAAGGAGAAGAAGCTGGTTGGAGAACTAGGATGGGAGAGGGCTGGAGAGAGTGGCAAAGCAAGGGTTATCAAGTTGGACAAGTCAATGTTCATACCGCTGGGGTGAAAGGTGCCCAAGCAAAATATGAGGTGCCGTTCCTCCAATTTATGCTGAGCCTCCCTCTGACAGCGGAGGAGTGGGTTTTGGAGGATTTTACAACATCAGCATTTGCCGACTGCAGATTACCCGAGGCTCACTCCGCCCAGGAGACCACGGGGCCGGAACTGAAGGACGGACATGCTCATTGAGGGGTGTTATTTACCGAGGTAAACTGGCCGGGGCTAATTATATCGGAGAGGAAGCTGTGAGAGGTAAAAGTAGAATCTTGTGTCTACTCGGTGAATTCTTTCCGGTGACCTATCCGCACGGGATGTCACTGATACCAAGTGTGCGTTGGATCAGGCATCATGTCCAACGCAGCTGTCATAGGATTTACAGGATCTCTCGCTCAATTCTCCAAAAACACCCCTCCTCCCGATGAACGGCCCGGATAGAGTGGATGTGGAGAGGATGGTTCCACTAGTGGGAGAGTCTAGGACCAGAGGGCACAGCCTCAGAATTAAAGGACGTGCCTTTAGAAAGGAGATGAGGAGGAATTTATTTAGCGGAGGGTGGTGAATGTGTGGAATTCATTGTCACAGACGGCTGCGGAGGCCAATGGATATTTTTAGGGCAGAGATAGATAGATTCTTGATTAGTACAGGTGTCAGGGGTTATGGGGAGAAGGCAGGAGAATGGGGATAAGAGGGAGAGATAGATCATCCATGATTGAATGGCAGAGTAGACTTGGTGGACTGAATAGCCTAATTCTACTCCTATTCCTTATGTCCTTGTGAGTGTGGAGTGCTAGACAATTGGGGAGTGAGCTCACACACAAACAGCCATCACCCTCCCTCCGTGCTGCCTTGTAACTCTTATTCCCCTAAGGGCCGTTGAATGGAGCGGCTGGGCTTGTATACTCTGGAGTTTAGAAGGACGAGAGGCTATCTTATTGAAACATATAAGACTATTAAGGGTTTGGACACGCTAGAGGCAGGAAACATGTTCCAGATGTTGGGGGAGTCCAGAACCAGGGGCCACACACACACAGTTTAAGAATAAGGGGTAAGCCATTTAGAACGGAGACGGGGAAACACTTTTTCTCACAGAGAGTTGTGAGTCTGTGGAATTCTCTGCCTCAGAGGGCGGTGGAGGCCGGTTCTCTGGATACTTTCAAGAGAGAGCTAGATAAGGCTCTTGAAGATTGCAGAGTCAGGGGATATGGGAAGAAGGCAGGAACGGGGTACCGATTGGGGATGATCAGCCATGATCACATTGAATGGCGGTGCTGGCTCGAAGGGCCGAATGGCCTACTCCTGCACCCATTCCTTCATCAGACTAAAGAAGGGTCTCGACCCGAAACGTCACCTATTCCTTCGCTCCATAGATGCTGCCTCACCCGCTGAGTTTCTCCAGCATTTTTGTCTACCTTCAGGTTTGTAGGTTAGTTGGCTTGATTGATAAAATGTAAAAATTGTCCAGTGATGCTCTACCTGGAGCTTTTCAGCATACTACATCCAGACCCAGACCTCTGCTGGAAGAAACATGGAAACATAGAAACATAGAAATTAGGTGCAGGAGTAGAGGCCATTCGGCCCTTCGAGCCTGCACCGCCATTCAATATGATCATGGCTGATCATCCAACTCAGTATCCCGTACCTGCCTTCTCTCCATACCCCCTGATCCCCTTAGCCACAAGGGCCACATCTAACTCCCTCTTAAATATAGCCAATGAACTGGCCTCGACTACCCTCTGTTGCAGAGAATTCCACAGATTCACCACTCTCTGTGTGAAAAAAGTTCTTCTCATCTCGGTTTTAAAGGATTTCCCCCTTATCCTTAAGCTGTGACCCCTTGTCCTGGACTTCCCCAACATCAGAAGCAATCTTCCTGCATCTAGCCTGTCCAACCCCTTAAGAATTTTGTAAGTTTCTATAAGATCCCCTCTCAATCTCCTAAATTCTAGAGAGTATAAACCAAGTCTATCCAGTCTTTCTTCATAAGACAGCCCTGACATCCCAGGAATCAGTCTGGTGAACCTTCTCTGCACTCCCTCTATGGCAATAATGTCCTTCCTCAGATTTGGAGACCAAAACTGTACGCAATACTCCAGGTGTGGTCTCACCAAGACTCTGTACAACTGCAGTAGAACCTCCCTGCTCCTATACTCAAATCCTTTTGTGTATAGGAGCAGAAACACCCTGAATTGTTGTAGCACTGCGTTGATGAACAAACCCAGTCAGAGGCCCTGACAACACACACAACAGCCACACCACTCCACGTTTGATGCGCCACAGGAAATCCCTGGAGGAATCCGATCCTGAACAAATTATCCAACCAACAGAACGTGTGTATGACCTCTATAATTCTTCACCCTCCATGTCCTCATTTGTGACAATGTCAGGTCTCTCAGGGCAGGGGGAGTGGGATTCAGAGTGTGTGGGTCCTTGTAAACGCGATGGGATTTGACAAGATTATATTTAGTGATCACTACCTGCTGCATCTCGACCGCACAGGGGGTTAAAATAATAAACATATCCCAGGTCTTTTTATATACCATTGCCAGAAAAAAAAAGCAGAGGCCATAAATAGCTCAGGCGACATTATTATGGCGTTGTCATGGGCACAGCGGGGTATCGATTGCTTCCTGTCTCTCTATCTATCTTTCACTAGGTGATGCAACGCTAATTTTTAGACCGATTCAAATGGATGTACCGGTGGATTCGCCCTGCAGTGAGCCACCAAACCCTTTTCAAAATGCGTGGAAAAGCAACACGCACGGTGAAACAGCAGCGTGTCAGTAAACTAACTGGGGGACGGCTGTGTCAGTTTCACGGTCCCTCTCTTTAAGGCGATGCATGGAAAAATAACAGCATTGCAGACAAGACAAGATTGCAAGAACAACAACAACAAAATACAAGCCAGCGTTGGTTAAAATCGCACAGATTAATTGCCAAGCCCAGAAATAAATGGAAGCAAGAGATAAGAGTCTTTACCTGTATGCGAATAGGCGATACACACACTGGGACTGCAGGTGGTGGCTCTGTCAGCGGTGTAAGACTGTTGTTTGCTGCCGACGCCGCTTGACGTGAGGTTGGCTGTGTGTGTGTGTGTGTGTATATAGCTGAGGAGTGGAGGGAGGGGGATACTGGATTAATGATCCGCAGAACAATCTCGCGATGTTGGCTGGGGAGGCAATGCAGGGCCGAATGTCCGAGGATGGAGAGGGCTGGATGCTTGTAGCAAGACAAGCCGGCGTTTCATCACTTGGAACAAAATGCACTCTCTCACCCCCACTGAATCTATCTTCTACGAGCGAGTAGAAATGGCAGGAACATGACATTCAAGTTCAGACAGCAGAAGATATTGCCCCGCTCGGAAGACTTGAGATTGAAACTGAAATGTTTGGTGGACAAAAATGCTGGAGAAACTCAGCGGGTGAGGCAGCATTTATGCTGCCTCACCCGCTGAGTTTCTCCAGCATTTTTGTCCACCAAACATTTCAGTCCACCTTCGATTTTTCCTACATCTTAAAACGAAAATGTGTAACGAATTTCACTTTGCACAAATGTTTAAGAAGGAACTGCACATGCTGGCGAAGTCTACCTTCACTTTGCACAAAGAATAGAATTTCTTCACAAATAGACAATAAGGGCTGGCTGATTCCTTCTCCATCCATTGATAAAATAATTCTTGAACATTGCGTTGTCATTAACAAACCAACTTCCCTCTGCTAAGTGGGCAATGGTTGGAAAAACATTGAACAGAACAGCCCCTCTGGCCCACAATGTATGAGAAAAAAATTGATGCTGGATCAACAACAGTGTTGAGACAGAGTACAGAGCTATATTTAAGAGGGAGTTAGATGTGGCCCTTGTGGCTAAGGGGATCAGGGGGTATGGAGAGAAGGCAGGTACGGACGGGATACTGAGTTGGATGATCAGCCATGATCATATTGAATGGCGAATGGTGCAGGCTCGAAGGGCCGAATGGCCTACTCCTACACCTAATTTCTATGTTTCTATGTTTCTACAGGAAAGAGATCGGACACCTTGTGTTTAAGAAAGAACTGCAAATGCTGGAAAAATCGAAGGTAGACAAAAATGCTGCAGAAACTCAGCGGGTGCAGCAGCATCTATGGAGCGAAGGAATAGGTGACGTTTTGGGTCGAGACCCTTCTTCAGACATACCTTGTGTTGTTCTGTTAGAACAACAGTCTAGCCCATAACTGTGGTGAATCTGTGGGATTCTTTGCCAGAGAAGGCTGTGGAGGCCAAGTCATTGGATATTTGTATGACAGAGAGAGATAGATTCTTGATTAGTGCGGGTGTCAGGGGTTATGGGGGGAAAGCAGGGGAATGGGGTTAGGCGGGAGAGATAGATCAGCCATGATTGAATGGCGGAGTAGGCTTGATGGGCCGAATGGCCTAATTCTGCTCCTATCACTTATGACATAAACATCAGCAAGACAAAAGCAATGCTCGTTGACCTATGGAAGTTGAGGGGGGGGGGTTATGGATGGGCAGAGGGAATGGGGATTTGGACATCTTGGTCATTCCCTTTCCTCTCTGTGAATAGACATAAAAATCTGGCGTAAACTCAGTGGGACAGGCAGCATCTCTGGAGAAGGGTCTCGACCCGAAATGTCACCTATTCCTTGTCCCGTCCGGGACATATGACAATAAAACACTCTTGACTTTTGAGTCCCCATTTTTGGCGCCATCTCACAGTCCTGGCTGTAGCTGGCCCGCAAAAGCCCATAGCCTTGAGTCTAGCCATCCCACAAACTGCCTCCTTGCCATCCACCTTCCCCAGACATGCAGTCTGATCTGCTGAGTTACTCCAGCACTCTGTCTCCTTGTCAGGACAGGGGGATATGGTGACGAGGAACACAAACAAGAGCCGGTCTCCATAAAACTATTACAAAATGTAAGGGACAAGCAAATAATCGGTGTTGGATATAAAAGAAACAAGGTACTAATGACAGGTTCCGGGCTGACAGCAGAGATATGGTTTGTAACTTGCCGTAACCATTACACAATCTTGTCTGCATCAGCCACATGCAAGACAGTGGAGAGATGCTAATTGTCCTACAGACATCAGACATCTTCTACGGAGATATTTTGCATATTCAAGACCAGACTTGTTTTGTCACGGCACATCAGACATGATCATAGGCATTTTTGCTGTACTATTAATAATTGTGATATTTGTGTATCTTCTTCTTGCGTACAGCCTAAAGCTGTGGGACAACTTGTTCTATTTGATCTTATTCGATTGTGCTCACCAGGTTGATTGCATTCGTCGAAACTGGGCGGACCACGTGAAGGTTGCGATCTCCCACCCCATATTTGCGTATGCAGAGAGTTAGCTCTCACAGGATTCACTCCTGCTGTCCTTGGTCCTTCTGTCCTTGGAAGCTTTCAGACATCCATGTGAATTACTTTTAATCCCAGAACAAAAAATATTGAGATTTAATATTGTGTAGCTAGGAATTTCACATGCTGGTGGAAACCGAAGAGACACAAGATGATGGAGTAACTCAACGAGTCAGGCAGCATCTCTGGAGAAAAGGAGTAGGTGACGTTTCAGGTCGAGACCCTTCTTCAGACTGATGTGGGGGTGGGGGCAGGTAGAACCTCCACATCTGTCTGAAGAAGGGTCTCATACCTAAACGTCACCTATTTCCTTCGCTCCATAGATGCTGCCTCACCTGCTGAGTTTCTCCAGCATTTTTGTCTACCTTCGATTTTCCAGCATCTGCAGTTCCTTCTTAAACATATCTTGTCAGCTATGTTTTTTTCCAATTGTGCCTTGCACTAATTTCTTTTATTTTTGTCAGTCTTTTGTTTACAATTTTTACATGTAATTTATTTCTAATTTATGTATCGTTTGTTTTTGTGTGTTGGTCTGAGTCTGAGTCTGGTTGGTGTGAGCAAGATTTTATTTGTACCTGGTGCTCACTGTACTTGTGGCTTTGACAATAAACTCAATTTGAGTCACAGTGGTGCTCCCATTGTACCTTTGTACTTCATAAATTCATAACTTCATAAGTGATAGGAGCAGAATTAGGCCATTTGGCCCATCAAGTCTACTCTGCCATTCAATCATGGCTGATCTATCTTTCCTTCTTAATTATAACATTTGTCGGCACACTAAATATTGAAGGATCCCAACCTGAAATGCTGTCTGTGTATTTCTCCACAGATGCTGCCCGACCAAGTGAGTTCATCCAGCACTTTCTCTTTTGTTCAAAATTCCAGCATCTGAAATTCCTTGTGCCTCTCCTTAAGTAACTATGTAACTTTAGCTATTATATTGCAAAGCTGTTATTAACTTTGTATTCCTTTTAATTCCCGGGATGGCAGGACTGTCATATGTTGATAGAATGAAACGGTTGGGCTTGTACACTCTGGAATTTAGAAGGATGAGAGGGGATCTTATATAAGATTATTAAGGGTTTGGACACGCTAGAGGCAGGAAACATGTTCCTGGTGTTGGGGGAGTCCAGAACCAGGGGTCACAGTTTAAGAATAAGAGGTCGGCCATTTAGAACGGAGATGAGGAAACACTTTTTTCGCACAGAGAGTTGTGAGTCTGTTGGATTCTCTGCCTCGGAGGGCGAAGGTGGCTGGTTCTGTGGATGCTTTCAAGAGAGAGTTAGATAGAGCTCTCAAAGATAGCGGAGTCAGTTGATATGGCGAGAAAACAGAAACCGGGTACTGATTGTGGATGATCAGCCATGATCACAGTGAATTGTTCAACTTCTGTCAAGGAGAAGCTATATTTCACCCTGGTTAGACCTCATTTGGACTACGCAGTTGCAGCATGGGACCCATACACAAATAAAAACATTTCTTCCATCGAACGTGTCCAAAGACAGACAGACAGCTCGATTTGTTACTAACACCTATGAGAGAAAAGCGAGAGTCACCAACCTTCTGAATTCTCTGGGGTGGAAGGAACCCTCTCCAAGACACACACACACACGTCAAGCTCACCGTTTGACCTGTTTTTACAAAATGTTAAATGGTCAGCTCGACATGGACTACAAGACCTACACCAAACCAAAACCAATTAGGAGCAGACGAGGGCATTCGATCCAATTTGTGATCCCAGCTACAAAGACAGATGTGTACAGCAATTAGTTCTTCCCCCGCACACACAATTAAAGCATGGAATAATCTCCACCCAACTATAGTTACCCAACCAGATGTAACTACATTTAAAGTAGCTCTTTCTTCCCAATAACCCTCTCTGGCTTAAGCCCTCCTTTCACCACCTCCACAGTTTGAATTCCATTTGGAATATTTTGGAGGACCAAGAAACCAAGAACCAAGAATGGCGGTGCTGGCTCGAAGGGCCGAATGGCCTACTCCTGCACCTATTATTGGTCGGCTCCTGCTCTTTTTCCCGACAATATCTTTTTTGCCGCCGACTTTTCTGTCTTTCCTGCCTCGAGATCAACCTCATTCTTGTCCATCTTTTGTTTGTCCCACTTCGAAAGTCTGAACTTTCATACGATGTCTCCACCTGACTCCTTCTCTTCCCGACAACTGCAAATCTTTTCACTAGTCCTCATGCCAGCCAATTTAGTCTCATTAGAGACACAGCAGGGGAAACAGACCCTTCGCGGCCCACCACGTCCACACTGACCAGCGATCCCCGCACATTCACACCTTGGGTCAGTTTACATTAACACCAATCCAATTAACCTACAAACCTGTACGTCTTTGGAGTGTGGGAGGAAACCGGAGCACCCGGAGAAAAGTCACAGGGAGTACATACAATCTCCGCACAGACGGCACCTGTAGTCAGTTGCAAACCCGGGTCTCTGGCGCTGCAAGCGCTGGAAGGCAGCGATTCTGCCGCTGCACCACTGTGACCGCCCTACTACATTCTTGGATTTTACAACTTGCAGAACTCCATGTAAATTCCTGCATTCCTGCTTTCCCAGCCATGGTGATGTTCGCATAGTGACCCTTGAGCCATCACCCCCGCCTCCATCAAGAACAAAAATAAGCGCTCTGAATGTGGGCACAAGCATTTTAAAACATGCATAATCTGCCTTCATATAAAATGTATGAATGTCCAGATTCTTGCAAGGACAGCAAGTGATTGTTAATATCACTATATCCCCCATTTCCCCCAAACAATTCTGCACTGTTGGCACAGAGTTTCAACTATTGCCTTGTGCCAAAATAGGAATTTCTACTCTCTTAAATGAAACCAATGATCAATAACAAGCAATTAAAATAAGCTAACCAGTCGCGTGTAGTTCAAGCCCCGTGAAAGAGAGAAACTGGTTTATTATCTCCAAGTAAAGTTTTATCAGAACATGTCAATTAACATCAGACTTCAGAATTAAGGGACAGAAGTTTAGGGGTAATATGAGGGGGAACTTCTTTACTCAGAGAGTGGTGGCGGTGTGGAATGAGCTTCCAGTGGAAGTGGTGGAGGCAGGTTCATTGGTATCATTTAAAAATAAATTGGACAGGCATATGGATGAGAAGGGAATGGAGGGTTATGGTATGAGTGCAGGCAGGTGGGACTAAGGGGAAAAAAATTTGTTCGGCACGGACTTGTAGGGCCGAGATGGCCTGTTTCCGTGCTGTAATTGTTATATGGTTATATGGTTAACATAAACATTCAGCATGAATACAACTATACCGTGGTTTGGCATGAATGGTTAGTTTTAATTTGACATCAAATGCTCAGCAGGCGAGGCAGCACTTGTGGACAGAGAATAACAGGGTAAACATCTCAGATCTAACCTGAAAAGGTTGACTCTGTTTACCAATCAATTGCTCAATCAATTGATTCTTTATTATCATGTACACCAAGGTACCGCAAAATATTTTCTTCTGTACACAGCTCAGCAGGACTATCATACAATCCCTCAGTTGGTACAGAATGTACACATCTGCTTATTGAGTCTATATACAAGAGTCTATATACAAGATAGACTCTCAAGAAGGGTTACGGCCCGAAATGTTGCCTACTTCCTTCGCTCCGTAGATGCTGCTGCACCCGCTGAGTTTCTCCAGCATTTTTGTGTACCTTCTATATACAAGATGCTATTTTACAGTTGGCCAGGCCACAAAGGCCCGTTGCATTGATAGCTTCCTACGGATGCTGTCTGGCCTATTTCTGTTTCATTGTCCACTATCTGCAGTTCTAAGATTTGCTAACTCAATGTTGAGTTCAGCCATTATTTAGATCCGAAAAAGAAAAGAAAGTGTGCCTTCAGCAGTTCAGTGAGACTGCAAATGAAACCTAAACCGTAAGGTTGGTAAACTTTCAACAGGATGGCATGGTGGCTCAGCAGTAGAGTTGCTGCCTTACAGTGGCACTGTAAGTTCGATCCTGCCTCCGTTCCGCGCTGTAACTAAACTAACAACAACATGCTGTAAGAACTCAGTAAACAGATAGAATCTGGAGAGAGAAATGGGCAGAGGACATTTCTCATCAGCACACTTCTTCAGCCTGATTAAGGGTCCCGACTGGGGCAGTCACGGTGGATCGTGCTGCCTTGCAGCGAATGCAGCGCCGGAAACCCGGGTTCCATCCCGACTATGGGCGCTGTCTGTACGGTGTTTGTACGTTCTCCCCGTGACCTGCATGGGTTTTCTACCAGATCTTCGGTTTCCTCCCGGGTTTGTAGGTTTATTGGTTTGGTAAATGTTAAATAATGTTAATGTACATAATGTACATAATTAAATTAAAAAATAAAAATAAAAAATTGTCCCCAGTGGGTGTAGGATTGTGTTAGTGTGCGGGGATCGCTGGGCAGTACGGACTCGATGGGCGGATTTCCGCACTGTATCTCTAATCACTGAGTTCCCCCTGCAGATTGCGTTGTGCTCAAGATTCTGGCACCAGCAGCATTATTTTGTCTTCATTTCAGCAGAACACCCCTCTGTGCAACACTTGTCAGTTCAATCCCTGACAATTCCCAACACTTCAGCACAGAATTCAGGCTTTATGCATTTTTCTTCCACAGAACTATTCGACGAAGAGCAGGGAGATTGTCTCAGTGTTATAAACAGCTTTAACCTCTCAAAGATTACCACAAACAAACTGCCTTTGTAGAAACCTGCCTGTACTATTATCTATCACAATAGTAATGTTATGCTAAACCTGCCTCTTTTGGTGACAATTATTTGGGCACTTGAAAGGTATCATGTTGTTCTGGTATGTAAGACCACTCCAAAGTATGTGATAATACCAAATTAAATCATAAATGATAGTACTCTGTTGAAATAAAGTCACGTCAAGTCAAGAGAGTTTATTGTTATGTGTCCCAGATAGGACAATGACATTCTTGCAAGCTACAGCACAACAGGATATTGTAGTCATAAATACCGATCAGATCAGTGTGTCCATATAACCATAGAATATATATATATACATATCAGTAAACAGATAAGGTGCAATAGGCAGTTATAGTTCATAGTTTGAAGTTGTGTTTAATAGTCTGATGGCTGTGGGGAAGCTGCTATTCCTGAACCTGGATGTTGCGGTTCAGGCTCCTGTACCTTCTACCCGATGGCAGCGGGGAGATGAGTGAGTGGCCAGGATGGTGTGGGTCCTTGATGATGCTGGTAGCCTTTTTGAGGCAGCGACTGCGATAGATCCCCTCGATGGTGGGGAGGTTAAAACCGATGATGGGCTGGGCAGTGGTTACGACTTTTTGCAGCCTTTTCCGCTCCTGGGCACTCAAGTTGCCGAACCAAGCCACGATGCAACCGTTCAGCATGCTCTCTACTGTGCACCTGTAGAAGTTCAAGAGAGTCCTCCTTGACATACCGCCTCTCCGTAATCTTCTCAGGAAGTAGAGGTGCTGATGTGCTTCCTTTATGATTGCATCAGTGTTCTGGGACCAGGAGAGATCTTCGGAAATATGCACGCCCAGGATTTGTAGTTCTTGACCCTTTCCACCATCGACCCGCTGATATAAACAGGACTGTGGGACCCCATCCTACCCCTTCCAAAGTCCACGATCAGTTCCTTGGTTTTGCTGGTGTTGAGAGCCAGGTTATTGTGCTGGCACCATTTGGTCAATTGGTCGATCTCACTTCTATACTCTGACTCGTCCCCATCAGTGATACGTCCCACAATAGTGGTGTTGTCTGCAAACTTGATGATGGAGTTCACACTATGTCCAGCTACGCAGTCATGAGCATAGAGTGAGCAGGAAATCGTGACGCATACTTAGAGGTTTTATTGGAGGGTTTTTATATTAATTCATTCACTGGATGTTTGCTTTACTGCCGAGGCCAATGTTTATTACCTATCGCTGATTGCCCTTTAAATGGAATGAGTTGCTGGGGGAACTAGTTTAGTTTAGTTTAGAGATACAGTGCAGAAACAGGCCCTTTGGCCCACTCGAGTCTGTACCGACCAGCGATCCCCACACATTAACACACACTAGGGACAATTTACAATTATACCAAGCCAATTAACGTACAAACTATGTACAGACAAGTACCCAGAATTGAACCCAGGTCCCTGGCGCTGTAAGGCAGCAACTCTACCACTGTGCCACCATGCCACTCTTGATTAGTGCAAACACTCCTTGTGGGTCAGTAGTCTGTGGTGCAGCAGACTTGGTAAGGATAGCAAAGGACAATGGGGAGAGTTAGGATCTTTTAAGGCAATCCGGTAACTATATATGAACCATTAATCATATTAGCTTTAGATTCCAATTTTATTTAGTTAACAGCGGCACAGCGGTAGAGTTGCTGCCTTTCAGGGGTTACAGCGCCAGAGACCCAGGTTCGATCCCAACTACAGCTGCCGTCTGTACGGAGTTTGTACGTTCTCCCCGTGACTGCGTGGGTTTTCTACCAGATCTTCAATTCCCTCCCGCGCTCTAAAGACGTACAGGTTTGTAGGTTAATTGGCTTGGTATAATTGTAAAATTGTCCCTAGCGTGAGTGGGAATGGTGTTAATGTGTGGGGGTCGCAGGTTGGCGCAGACTCGGTGGGCCGAAGGGCCTGTTTCCGTGCTGTATCTCCAAACCAAACTAAAAACTAAAACCTGAATTTAAATCCTACTAGTTGAATGCACTTCTTAAAATGCAGTATGTTAACTCACTGAAGCAATCAACCCATTTACAAATTGCAATGGCATCATCTCTGCAGAGCCCAAGTGTGTGTGTGTGAGTTCTGGAAGATGCTTTCAGCTCTTCGAAATATCTTAGCTCAGCAGACTGCTATCCTGCAAAAACCCATCTTCTCACAGCAAACTGCCTGGCATCCCTTTCCATTTAATCCTCACAAAGTGTAAATCATAGTCACTGCATGCACTTTAGCTGACTTACCATATATCTTAGATGACTTTTTAAATATCTTAATTAATTAACCCGATTGCTTTTCGATTTTGTTCAAATCCACTGCTAAGGACAGGGAAAAATCGACAAATGATCTGCTTTTATTTAAAAATTGCAAATTATACCTAAACAAGACTGGGCACATCATCCATCCTTGTACTTGAAGCTTATGAACCATCTGGTATCAGCAGATCAGCTCTTTCATTGCTAATTGCTGCAGTCACTTTCATAATTAAGTTTGCGGATGACACGAAAATGAGCCGCGGAAAGCATGGATGATTATCTAAGGCTACAGCAGGATACACATACGACGGAAAGTTGGGCCGAGTATTGACAGAGATAATTTAATCCTGATAAATGCAATGTGATGCAATTTGGGAAGTTTTTAAGAAGGAACTGCAGATGCTGGAAAATCGAAGGTAGACAAAAGTGCTGGAGAAACTCAGCGGGTGCAGCAGCATCTATGGAGCGAAGGAAGTAGGCAACGTTTTGGGCCGAAACACTTCTTCTCACCCGTTGAGTTTCTCCAGCACTTTTGTCTACCTAGGGTAAAAGGAAGGTCACCAGGGAATGTTGGTGATGAGAGAGATCTTTAGTTTTGTTTTGGCTTAGAGATACATCGCGGAAACAGGCCCTTCGGTCCACCGAGTCAGCACTGACTGGTGATTCCCGCACACTAACACTCCAGAGACATTTTGCAATACCAAAGCCAATTATTCCACAAACCTGCACAACTTTGGAGTGTGAGAAGAAACCGGAGGTCCCGGGGAAAACCCACACAGGTCACGGGGGGAATGTACAAACTCTGTACAGTCAGCATTACCGTACAGTACAGTACAGTACAGATTGAACCCGAGTTTCTGGCGCTGTGAGGCAGCAACTCTTACGCTGCACAACTGTGCTACCCCATGGTGGAATCAATTACAATGACTATGTTTAAGTGATAGTCAGACAGACACTCAAATAGGCAAAGTATAGAAGATGTGATCTTAATACGGGCAAATGGGATTAGTGTTGATGGGTAAAACATTTTGCATGGTCATGGTGGATCAGATTGGCTATTTCTGTGCTCAATGTTTCTATGCCTCTGCAATAAGCACACAACTACATAAACTACACAACTACATAAAAATTGTCATAAACATCCACCACAGCGGCTCCTCCCCATTCCTCACTGTGATGGAAGGCAATATCATCTTCTTTCCTCCTTTCCTCTCGCAGTCGGGGGAGTCGAACCATCCGCAGCCGGCGATCAAGCTCCCACGTCGGGGCGGTCTAAGCTCCAGCATCAGGACGGCCGAACCTCCTGCGGGCTTGGAGTTCCCGAAGTCGGTCCCTAACCAACGAACGCGAGCTCCACGATGTTAAAGCCCGCAGCTTCTGCAGGTTGGAGCACCAAAGGCCGACCCCTGGCTTCAAGATGTTAAAATCCACGGATTTAGAGCGCTGGAAGTCCTACACAAATATAACATATAACCATATAACAATTACAGCACGGAAACAGGCCATCTCGGCCCTACAAGTCCGTGCCGAACAATTTTTTTTCCCCTTAGTCCACCTGCCTGCACTCATACCATAACCCTCCATTCCCTTCTCATCCATATGCCTATCCAATTTATTTTTAAATGATACCAATGAACCTGCCTCCACCACTTCCACTGGAAGCTCATTCCACACCGCTACCACTCTCTGAGTAAAGAAGTTCCCCCTCATGTTACCCCTAAACCTCTGTCCCTTAATTCTGAAGTCATGTCCTCTTGTTTGAATCTTCCTTATTCTCAAAGGGAAAAGCTTGTCCACATCAACTCTGTCTATCCCTCTCATCATTTTAAAGACCTCTATCAAGTCCCCCCTTAACCTTCTGCACTCCAGAGAATAAAGACCTAACTTATTCAACCTTTCTCTGTAACTTAGTTGTTGAAACCCAGGCAACATTCTAGTAAATCTCCTCTGTACTCTCTCTATTTTGTTGACATCCTTCCTATAATTGGGCGACCAAAATTGTACACCATACTCCAGATTTGGTCTCACATACAAATATAAAACGAAACTAAAACATACATTTTACAACAAACTAGAAACACAAAAAAAGGAAAAAGATGAAGACAGACAGACCGTTGGTGAGGCAGCCATCATGCGGCGCCCCATAATAGAACAGGTTAACAGAGTGGCGCAGATCAGAGGAGATCAGGCAGGGCAGTAGACAAAAGGAAGGGGATGAGAATAGGAGAAGTAACCTGGCTGTTGATGACAGGTTGAGGAGGAAGGAACTGCAGATGCTTGTTTATACTGAAGATGGCACACAAAATGCTGGAGTAACTCAGCAGGACAGGCAGCGTCTCTGGATAGAAGGAATGGGTGACGTTTTGTGTCTGAGATGATTGGATTAGTAACTGTTTCCATGGCCTGTTCCTTTCAAACGAATACATAGTGATTCATAATAGAGTCTCGACCCGAAACATCGCCTATTTCCTTCGCTCCATAGATGCTGCATTTTTGTCTACATACAATAAAGATGCTGCCTGACCCACTGAGTTACTCCAGCATTTTTTTTGCAAAAAAGTGCAAGGTTTTTTGGCCCAACAGAAGAATGCACCAAATGATGGTATTTAGATATTATTATATTTAGATTCAAAATGTCTTTCTCAGGAATTATGTCATCAGCCCAGCCCTACCCAATCAGAGGAATGTTAATACTGCCATCATCAACTTCAGCTTCTGAGCTTCAATAAGTAATTAATTGTTTGTAATTATTACAAATAATGGACCATATGGACTCAATAATGAGATTAAATACAAAATCATGTATGCACAACTAACATTGTGCAGTTTAAAAGGAATTCCCACAACATAATGCGTGACAGAAATCATTTTATTATTTATTAATAATCTTATCGAAATGGCTACAGAAAAAGAGATACGCAATTTCACACGGTGCAAAGCCAAGGTGATACAGACACACACCGCGATGAACAGGAAGGTTAAGATGGCTAGCACAGTGTACGGTAGTCCTTTAAAAGAGAGGGGATTTGGGGGAGGGGAGAAGGGGGGAAGAAGGCGTGGAGACACTTTTCAGATTCAGATTCAATTTTAATTGTCATTGTCAGTGTACAGTACAGAGACAACGAAATGCATTATGAAGCTTTTATGAAGCTTATGAATTTTTAAGAAGCCAGTCAACTTTTAATAAGCCAGAGATACACAGCTGTGAAGTTTGGCGGGCATTCTACATTACCGGTCGGCTATCCTTGGTTCTTAATAGCTCAATAACCAAAAATATGTAGCCTCCTTTTGCTCTGGTATTTTATTTCATTCTCATGTTTAATCAATAATGTTTTATTATTAATGTTTAATGTTTTATGTATCATTCCTAACTGTCACTGTATGTCATGTTGTCACTTGCTGGTCGGAGCACCAAGGCAAATTCCTTGTATGTGAATATTTGGCCAATAAATGTATTCATTCATTCATTCATTCATGAATAGAAAATGCATTACCAATGGTTATGTTTAGAGCATTGGAGGAGCTAAACTGAATCATTAAATCACACTCAAAAATATTGAATTATGCTCAGGCAGTGTAAACAAAAGCAATGCCCAGTGAAAATCTTATGCAACTGGATACAAAGCAGCAGTCAAGGAAATAAAAAGGTTGCTTCTATTTATTATCTACGTTTTATCATGGGATGATAAATTATTTCGGGAAAAGGGAGCAAAGTCTACAAAGGTGACTGGTGTAAGCCATTACAGTTTCTAGCCCATTTTCCATTTTCACTACCTTGCTGTGGCAGCCACCTGTCCTCAGAGTTTGATTTGGGTTTAGTTTGCACTGGGTTTCCAATTTTAGCCAATTCTTGTCCGTTGTTTTGGGGGTTATAAAATGAAAAGAAAAACATGGACAGTAATATTCTACTGCCTGCATTTTGCGACATTTCAAGGTAAGTCTCAACATAATTTATTTTCCAAAAATATTTTAGTGAATTTAGCATTTTTATTTTCCAAAATCCATGACATTCATGCCTTGTCATTTTATATGGGGATTCACGCAGTTCCAGACACAGGGGAGAGGGAACAGTCTGACTGTCCCCGACTACATTTTACCTCTGTTTGTTTAGTTGTCACATTTTCCGAGTTAACAATGATGACTCTTTTGATTACTCGTTTTCAAACTTTTTCCACGGAAAACATTTTTCCACGAGTCGTAGCTCTACTCAATAACCAAAATCTGTAGCCTCGTTTTGCTCTGGTATTCTACTTAATTCGCATGTTTAATCAATAATGTTTTATTATTAATGTTTAATGTTTTGTGTGTCATTCCCAACTGTCGCTGTATGTCGTTGTCACTTGCTGGCGGAGCACCAAGGCAAATTCCTTGTATGTGAATACTTGGCCACTAAATTCATTCATTCATTCACACCTTACCCTTCCTTATCTCCATGTCTCTCACTCCCCTGACTCTCAGTCTGAAGAAGGATATTAACCTGAAATATCACCCATTCCCATCCAGAGATGCTGCCCGTCCCGCTGAGTTACTCCAGCATTTTGTGTCTATCTGTAGGGAGAGTGGTTGGATGAATAGGATCATTCTGGATATGCAGGAGGCTGGAGCAAAGTTTGCTTCTCTCCAGCCAAACAAAATAGGAGAACGAGCTCCACTGGCTATTAGTGATACATTTGAAATGAAACTGATCCATCAAACGGATTCACTGTTTCACAATTTCACCGTGAATATGATTAGCTCATTCAGCACTAAAAAACCCTAGGAGAGACAAAAATACTGGAGAAACTCAGCGGGTGAGGCAGCATCTATGGAACGAATGAATAGGTGACATTTCGGGTCGAGACTCTTCTTCAGACTGATGTGGGGGTGGGAGGGGGGGGGGGTTGGGAAGAAGAAACGAAAAGGCAGAGACAGTGGGCTGTGGGAAAGTTGGGAAGGGGAGGGGAAGGAAGGAGAAAGGAGGTACTACCTGAAATTGGAGAAGTCAATGTTCATAACGCTGGGGTGGGTAAGTTAGGTTGAAATTTTCCCCAGAACTTAGAACACACATTATTGATTAAAAACATATAAACTAGCAGTCTATAAGTGTCACCAACCTGAGCATTTTCATTTGATTTGGTGAAAAAGATTTGAAGTGTTATGACTTGGTGGAAACAGTTGCAAAGTACTAATTTAGTACCAAGCACAAATTCCCTCACTTCTCCTTGGGTCTCTCCTTCCCCCTGGTTAACCTTTTGTTTTAAATGTAGGTATAAAAACCTTGGAATTGTTCTATTCCAGCTTCTAATCGGCCACTTGAGCTTTAGCTTCCTTTCTTTATATTCCTCAAATGCCTTGTCATATTCTACCCTCTGAAATATTGCGCACGCTTCCTTTATCTTTTTACCCAAATGTATAACCTTTTTGGTAATACAAGGTTCATTTGCTTTGCCATCTTAACTGGGCCTAGGGTTGAGATTTTTGATTGGAGAAAGGCTAACTTTGATGAGATGCGAGATGATTTAAAAGGAGTGAACTGGGACATTTGTTTTATGGGAAAGATGTAGAAGAGAAATGGAGGACATTTAAAGGGGAAATTTTAAGAGTACAGAATCTTTATGTTCCTGTTCGGTTGAAAGGAAACAGTAAAAATTGGAAAGAGCCCTGGTTTTCAAGGGAAATTGGACATCGTGTTCGGAAAAAGAGGGAGATCTACAATAATTAAAGGCAGCATGAAGTAAATGAGGTGCTTGAGGAGTATAAGGAATGTAAAAAGAATCTTAAGAAATAAATTAGAAAAGCTAAAAGAAGATATGAGGTTGCTTTGGCAAGTAAGGTGCAAGTAAATCCAAAGGGTTTCTACAGCTATATTAATAGCAAAAGGATAACGAGGGATAAAATTGGTCCATTGGAGAGACAGAGTTGTCAGTTATCTGCAGAGCCAAAAGAGATGGGGGGGATATTGAACAATTTTGTTTCTTCGGTATTCACCAAGGAGAAGGATATTGAATTATGTGAGGTTAAGGGAAACTAGTAGAGTAGCTATGGATACTATGAGGTTCAAAGTAAAAGAAGTACTGACACTTTTGAAAAATATAAAAGTGGATAAGTCTCCAGGTCCTGACAGGATATTCCCTAGGACATTGAGGGAAGTTAGTGTAGAAATAGCCGGGGCTATGACAGAAATATTTCAAATGTCATTAGAAACGGGAATAGTCCCCGAGGATTGGCGTACTGCGCATGTTGTTCTATTGTTTAAAAAGGGTTCTAAGAGTAAACCTAGCAATTATAGACCTGTTAGTTTGACTTCAGTGGTGGGCAAATTAATGGAAAAGATACTTAGAGATAATATATATAAGCATCTAGATAAACAGGGTCTGATTAGGAACAGTCAACATGGATTTGTGCCTGGAAGGTCATGTTTGACTAATCTTCTTGAATTTTTTGAAGAGGTTACTAGGGAAATTGACGAGGGTAAAGCAGTGGATGTTGTCTATATGGACTTTAGTAAGGCCTTTGACAAGGTTCCTCATGGAAGGTTGGTTAAGAAGGTTCAACTGTTGGGTATAAATGCAGGAATAGCAAGATGGATTCAACAGTGGCTGAATGGGAGAAGCCAGAGGGTAATGGTGGTTGGCTGTTTATCGGGTTGGAGGCAGGTGACTAGTGGGATGCCTCAGGGATCTGTGTTGGGTCCTTTGTTGTTTGTCATGTACATCAATGATCTGGATGAAGGTGTGGTAAATTGGATTAGTAAGTATGCAGATGATACCAAGATAGGGGGTGTTGTGG